>NC_140483.1:152146695-152436695 GCF_964271855.1 Acomys minous | reverse complement strand
ATGCATGGATGGATGGATGGATGCATGGATGGATGGATGGATGCATGGATGGATGGATGCATGGATGGATGAGTGGATGGATGGATGCATGGATGGATGGTATGGCTGCTTCTAAAGGGTTTAGGCTTTTATTATAGATATAAGGGAGAATGGAGGCAGAGGCAGAGACATCTAGAAGAGTCCAGACTGAATCTTGCAGGCAGACTGAACTGGCTGGCCATGAGGGGAGAGAGGGAAGGAGAGAGTGACCAAGAAGGCCAAGAGGCCAGGAAACTGAGAGGAACAGGGAACCAAGAGAGCCGGGGGCCAGGAGAGTGGCATAGGAAAACTGGCTGAGTATAGGGACCAGACGAGCTGCAGCAGGAGAGTTCATGGTAGTGGCGGGATCTGCCAAGCAGGAGGACCCTGTAACAGGTAGGGACTGAGGGATGCTGGGAGAACCTGGAGGCCAGGGTCAGCTTTGTTAATAGGCTCCTCCTTGGCTAGCCTATTGAGAAGGCTCAAAGCCTTCTGGGTTTGAGGCCACTCCATAGAGGACCAGGGGGAAGAACAACAGCATTTGGTGTGGGTAGAGGTACCTGACTGAAATGCAGCTGTTTCCCTGGCTTGTTCTTCCAGAATCAGACTCTACAACTACGTGAGTACCCTGGAGCAGTGTCCACAGTCTGAGGACACCCACCGGCTCCAGACCCTGCCTCCAGGTCCTGTCCACCTCATCCCCTGAAACTTCAGGACCGATCTGGAAAAATCCAGGGCCTAGCTGAGACTCTCTGGCTGCCTGCAAAGTGAGTCAGAAACCCAGGTCAGCTCAACAGGGTGATGAACTCATGTCCTTACTGAGAGACAAAGAACACCAAGTTTACAGTAAACTGGGTGGGAAAAGGACATCAGGGCTATACACTGGCCCCTGCAGGCGGCTGGTCTGAGAGCAATTTGTCCTGGTGACAGAGTAAACAGCCCATAGACTGCTAGCAGGTTTCCCCATGGCCTGTGAGTTTGCCAGCAACATAGACCTCTCAGGACTGTCCTGTGCACAAAGGTCAAGGAAGGAATATACGGAACGGATGGAGCCCATGCAGGGAGGCCTCCTTTGACAGAGAAGTTAAAGTCTTCTCTACAAATATTTACAACCGCTAAATGACATTTTTTTTTTTAATGTGCTGAACATTTGGGTATGTCAGGGAATTTCTTGCAGCCTTGGCCTAGTGCTACCAGAGCTCTTGGGGGAACTCTTGGGCCCTTTGGAATAATCAGAATCTTCTGCTGTGTGGCCAAAGGCATTTCAAGACATCACTTAACAGTCTTATGACTGCTAAGATGATGAGATGGGAAAATCACGCACCGAGGAATGCCACTGGTCTGCTTCAGAGGAACCGGCACCCTGGGTACAGTGTTCCAGATACTCAGGAGGCAGAAGCAGGAGGGTCCCCTGAGCCCAGGAGCCTGGGGCAGCCTGGGCAAGAGCAAAGCCCAGTGTCAAAGGAGACAAAGGATGAGGAACCAGAAGAGGATTTCCAGACCATTGTGAGGCACCCACTATGTAATCACACGTACCCTATTGCACTAGTGGGAGCTTTGTGGGAAAAATAATTTTAAATCCTCTCTATGCATAAGAGAAAACAGTCCTATCTTTAAAATGCCATTTCCCAAAGAGTAAGCATGCTTGCTGATATGCTAGTATACCAACGTGCACACTCATGGGCCTAGCTTGTGTCCTCCCCACAGATTCATATGCCACCTAATACCCAGAAGCCTGGCTTATGACTTGAGCCATCACAAATAACATTAGCAATAATAACAATAGCAACAGGAGTATTCACAGAGTTTAAGTGGGGTCATAAGGGTGGGTCTCAATCCAGGGAGAACAGGGGAAATTCAGACAGAGCGGTGTGGAGCCACACAGAGATGATAGCCACTCATCAGCCAGGGAAATGGGCCCGAAAAGGAGGCTTCCCTGAACCCTCAGAAAGAACCAACCAGGGAGACACCCTGCCTGCACTTCTGATCTCTACAACTACGGTAGCATAAATATCTGCTGCTTAGCTATTGAAGGTGGTGCCTTGTCAGTGTAACTCCAAAGCAATTCACACATAGGCATGCTCATGAACACTCTCTTTCTCTCTCTCTCTCTCTCTCTCTCTCTCTCTCTCTCTCTCTCTCTCTCTCTCTCGGGTTATTCAGACAATACGTACACACTGCCCAGCTGCACAAAGAGACCAGAGCTTTAAAAAATAAAATAAAAAGTCAGTGGCAAACTCACTGTTTATGAAATGGTTTATCCTCAGAGGTAAAGTGAGAAATGAAACTGGCTAGCAGGGTTTAGGTTTTAGAAGTATAAACTGAGATGACCCACGGATGATTGCAGTCCCGCAGATACCCTGTCATGGTTGCGTGTCCTCTGGCCATCCCCAGCATAGACCCTGAGCCTGGAGGGTTGGGTATTCTGAGTTTATAGAAAAAAATTTAGACTGTCACTTTAATTCTTCAAGTGTGAAAAGCCCAATCTTAGCTGGACATGGTGGCTCATGCCTGTAATCCCAGGACACAGGGAAGCAGAAGTAGGCTGATCTTTATGAGTTCAAGGTCAGCTTGGTCTACAAAGGGAGTCCAGGAAAGGCAAGGCTACACAGAGAAACCCTGTCTCAAAAAAAAAATAAGGCAAAACAAAACAAAAACTAGTCTTGAGGGACCCTTGCACTGGGGAAAAGGAAGCCATCTGTTTGACTGGTGGTTATTTTTTTTTTTGAAAAGAGGCTAAAGGTAGGGGCTGGTTTACTCTGCCTCACAGTTCTAGGGTATAGCCCATCAGGGTTGAAAAGTCAGGGTGGCAGGATTAGATGGCAGCTGCTTGTATTGGGTCCACAGTCAGAAAGCAAAGGGCTGGTGTTCAGTTTGTTTTCTTCTTTTCATTCAGTCTAAGTCCCCAGCCCATGGGTTTGTGCCACCCACACTGAGGGTAAGCTTTCATACCTCAAGCCCAACCAATGTCCTGAGAGGTTTGTCTCCTAGGTGATTCAAGATCCCATCAAGTTGACAGTCTATGTAACCATTAGAGTTGAGAAGCAAAGCGCAAAATTTGAAGACCCAAGAGGTAAGTTTAAAGACAGCCAATACCAGCTGGGTGTGGTGGCACATGCCTGGGATCCCAGCACTTAGAGAGGCAGAGACAGAGGCAGGTGGATATCTGTGAGTTCAAAGCCAGCCTGGTCTACAAGGGGAGTCCAGGACAGCCAACGCTACACACACCACATCCCCCCCCCACACACACACATCTGTCTCACTGGTGGGGGGGGCATGATGACACAACAGCCAATACCTGCAAGCATCTATTTGCATAACTACATGTGCTAGGTGGGTGCTATATTCCCTTAGACACCTTCTAGCTAATCTTTCATTAGATAGAAATTCTTATCCTCTATAGAGAGAAAAACCCAGCTCATGGTGGCCAACAGGCCTCAGAGCCATAAAGCTAGTCAATACCAGAGCTTTACAGGGCTAGAGTCTACAGCTCAAGCCATTTGATGGCTCTGCCTCTGCAGGCTACCGCTGGGGAGGGAGGTAGATGCAGGAAGTACCCCGAGCTACCAAAGAGGAAGCAAGAAGAGCATCTTTAAAGCAACAGCAATACCAGCAACAAGCTTGGCCTGTTGTGGTCCCTCCCCCGCCCTGGGAGTCAACGTTTTCTAATCTGTAAAAACAAGAGAAACAAGGTAAGTCCACAAAATTCCCTCCACAATTCTGCAATATCAGCATGAACAGGGGGGCAAAGGTGAGATCATCTGGTGTAGGCAGAAAGGGAGGGGGAGGGGGAAGGCTGGGGATACTTTTATCAAGAAAGTTGGGTCCCTGGAAGAAAGAGGAGCTCCATCTTGGACACACCCCTTGGCAGAGCTTGGTCACTCCGATGGAAGGACTTTATTCCGCTCCCTGCAAACATTCCATTTATAATGGGTACAAGTCACCAAGACCTTACTATATAAGTTCTTAAATTTTCATATGTACACATTAACTCCTGATAACAGCGGCTCTCTTTGGAGTAGAAACCCAGGTAACCCTCTTTTCTCCATCTTTCACTACAGTGACTGGATTTTCACGTCTGCATCTACACATCGCCTTCAGAAAGAAGGATTAGGTACGTCAGAACACAGACAGAGCCAGGTAGTGTTACACACACATCTGTGATGTGCACACTTGGGAGGTGCAGAGGAGATGGTCGGAAGGAGCTTGCAGTGAGTGTGAATTCATGATTCTGCTGCCTCCACCTCCCAAGTTCTGGTAATGTAGTCACCTGCTACACACCTGGCTCAGTGTGTGTGTGTGTGTGTGTGTGTGTGTGTGTGTGTGTGTGTGTGTGTTTATTACACATATGTAAGAGTCTGTGGCATGTATCTGATCAATATCCACAGACAGGAAGGACGGGGTGCCAAAGCATGCACACAGAGGCCAGGGAGCCTGGAGACTCTCTAGTCTCCGAGACACACCTGCAGCGCTGGGGTTACAGGTCTGAGGGGCCACACTAGCTGCTTCGTGGGTGCTATGAATTGGACTCGGGTCCTCACCCTTGCACCACAGCTTTCCTATTCAATGAGCCATTTCCCCACCCTCTCAGCCTCTGTTTTATGACTCACTTCTCCAACCATGAGGCCCTGACTCAGGGTGAACCAATGTTATCCCAGCTTGGCCTTCTGTCCAGTAAATTCTTGAGTATGTCCCATTGGTAGGAGCAGACTCTCCTCTCTCCACAGCTGCCTGACAATGTAATTTCCCTTCTTCATGGGAGATAAGCAACTGGGGCTGCAAGCACACATTTCCCTTTCATGAGCTGCCTTTTCCCAGAAAAAAAAAAATTGTGCAATACTCTGTGAGGAACTGAATTCTTTGCTGGGAGGCAAATGTCACAGAATTTAATTTTATGAACTATGTCACAGACTGTCTTCGGAAACCCCCACCGATAAGCTTCCCAAGATCTGAACAGCCAAATAAAGATTTGGAGGCAGAATTTGTTATTCTAAATAATAGCCTTTGGCTGGCACAGTGGCACACATGTGTGAAATTGGCACTCAGCAGGCTGAGGCTAAAGGATTCAAGGCCAGCCTAGCCTACAAAGTGAGGCTCAAAACAAAATGGCAGTTTCCCTACTCCTTCTCCATTCAAAAGAGGTAAATCAATCTAGTAACTTCCTTATTCACCTAAAACATACACAAATATACACACCCTACACCCATATATGCACACACCACACACACACATATATATATATATATACACACACCCCACACCCCACACATACACACATCACACCACACCACACACATACATACATATATACACACAGATACCACACCACACACACATATATACACATATACTACACACACCCGTACAAATACACATACACCACATGAACACATACTACCCACCCAAGTTCATTGATTTAAAGTCAACTATTTCTGTAAAATATGTCAAAGCTTTGAGTGAACTTTCAAAAATAGTGTCTTGGGCTCGCTCATGTCATGCCTTCTATTAATGCTCTCAGTATTTAATGAGAACCCAGGAACTGAGGGTGACTGACACTGCACTCAAGGCAACCCCAAACCCAGGACTAAGTAAGTGTCAGTCCTGACTATACCATTTGGTTCCTGGCCCTCAGCAGGGCCTGAGGGTCTGGGGCCAGCAGGAGGACACAGAGGGGAGGACAAATGGGAAACAGATCAGGCAGGAAGTAATAAACTAAGCCTTAGGCAGCGCTCTTAGTTCTAGAGAAGAGAATACCATACAGGCGCTTTTGAAGCAACAGAGCTGGTACATCTGGGAAGCACCCAACAGTAGGTTAGCCACTGATCATAAGGGAATGAGTAGAAGCCTCTAGAAGGGTTAGACTTCCCTGTAGTGTTTGCCACCAGGAACATGAGCATCTTCAGCCAGAACTGCTGCCTGCTTGGTGAGTTTGTCTGTTTGCTTTTGTTTTCTGGGGGGTTTTCTTGTTGGGTGGGGGTTCTGTTGTTGTTGTTGGTTAGTTGGTTGGTTTCTTGTTTTTGTTTGTTTGTTTGTTTGGCTTGGTTTGGTTTGGTTTTGAAAGACAGGGTTTTTCTGTGTAGCCTTGGCTGTCCTAGACTCACTTTGTAGACCAGGCTGACCTCACAGAGATCCCCTTGCCTCTGCCTCTGCCTCTAGCCTCACCATTCCCCCACACACACACCCCGCCAGCCCCAGTACTGGGGTTAAAGGTGTGCACCACCACCACCTAGCTCTTCCTGCCTACTCGGAATCCTTACGTTTCTTCTTCTCCAGCTGGGCATGGTGGTGCACACCTTTAATCGCAGCACTCGGAAGGCAGAGGCAGGCGGATCACTGTGAGTTCGAAGCCAGCCTAGTCTACAAAGCAAGTCCAGGACAGCCAAGACTACACAGAGAAACTCTGTCTTGAAAAACAAACAAGAACAACAACAACAACAACAACAACAACAAAAAACCTTTCTTCTTCTCCATGTAGCCTTGGCTGTCCTGGATTTGCTTTGTGGACCAGGCTGGCCTTGAATTCACAGAGATCTGCCTGCCTCTGCCTCCCAGGTGTGCCGTAAGTTTCTTCAAAGCACAAAGTATTTGGAGGGAAGCCAACAGATCTCAGGTCAAAGTCACCGAAGTCCAGATGTCCAAACTGGTTCACGTCTGTAATCCCCACACTGTGGAGGTTGAGGCAGGAAGATTACCCTGAGTTCGAGGCCAGCTTGAACTACATAGTGAATGTAGGTACAAACCAGGCCCTCCCAAGTTTTCTGACATCCATTTTCACGATGTAAACCAAAGGCATTGTCTATAAGGGTACCTTTATAGTTTAAGATCTTGTTCTTGACCTTGAAAACCTGACTCTGGTTCCGGTTCCATTTCCAGGTTCGGGGGAACACCTAGGAACTTGCCTCTTGTCCACAGTTCTGCTCTTCAGAGTACAAGTGGATCGGCTCTGACAGAGCAGCCCCTGTGAAGCTCAGGCAGCCAACTCTGAGGGGCAGCTGAGAGATAGCCACCTCCTTCCAACGATGCCCTTATGGCCCCCCAAGGCCAGGAAGGAACCTCTGGAGCACAAGAAAGGCGGGACTGGCAGACAACCAAAAACAGAGGGGCGGGAGCCTCGGAGAGCCATGGAAACAATGTGGCCCTTCCCTTAGCGTTCCTCATGTCAGCAGAACTTAACCCTATCTGCTCTTTTTTCATTTTGTTACTTTTTTATGGTTTATTATTTTATGTGTGCATTGGTGCTTTGCTTGCACATATGTCCGCATGAGGGTGCTGAATCCCCTAGATCTGGAGTTACAGTTGTGAGCTGCCTTATGGGCACTAGGACTCGAACCTGGGTCCTCTAGAAGAGTAGCCAGTGCTCTTAACCACTAAGCCATCTCTCTATTCTCCCTGCTCTGGTGTATAGGTCACCTCAATGTCCTGCCTGGCCACGGGATCACCGCAGCAGAGCTCTGTAGTTAAGAGCTAAATGGTCACACAGACTGTGGAAACAGGGTTAAGTTCTGAGGACCGGAAGCAAGGATTGGGGGTCCCTGTGTTAGCTGATGCGGGCTTTGCTTGATCCTGTTCACTGACTTGTGCCCCTTTGATCTGGGGTCACCTGCTGATGGTCTAGTACGTTTCCAGGTAAAATGATGCAGTGGAAGAAGCACAGGTCTGCAAGACAGAAGGGCGTTGTCTGCACCTCTGATATCTCCCGCTCACGGGGTGAGACCCGTGCCAAGGCTATGCTCCTTGGCATTTGGATGTGTCCTCTGGTAGATGGGTTTAAGACTCTGTTGTAGGGGCTAGCGAGGGAGCTTGGTCCCTAGAACCCAGGGTGGAAGAAGAACCAACTCCTGACATTTGTCCTCTAACCTCTGAGTACTCACCATGCAATGAGCACCAATACACGTACACACACGTACACACACACACACACACACACACACACACACACACACATCATATTTTTTTTTTAATTTAGAATTATAGTTCTGAGTTGAGTCATATTTCCTCAAGTCCATATCTAACTAGAATTTCGGATCGTTACCTTATATGGAAACAGGGTCTCTGCAGATGTAATGTGCTACCATGAGGTCATACTGGGTGAAGGTGGTTCTCACAGCAAAGACAGGCGTCTTTGTAAGAAGAGATGACACAGCGATCCTCAGTGGAAGGCTCCATGTGAAAATGGACTACTGTGTCACATATCTTTAAGCCACAGTCATCAGCTACACCAGCAGCTCAGGAAGATACAGGGAGCAGTCTCCCTCGGAGGCCCCAGGAGCAGCCCACCTGTCCTGCTTCATTTCCTCCTGGGCTAGTAGCGTGCGCATGCGCACACACACACTCTCACACATACACACACACACACACACACACACACACACACACACACACACTGCGTCACTGTAAGTCAGTGCCATTGGGATGGCTTGTTAGTGCAAGAAAAGCTAACAAGCATGCTGACCTTATAAGGCCATCTCAAGGATGACTTAAACCACTCATGACTAGGAAACGTCAGGCCATCAGCATGAGGCCCTCAAGCATAAAGTGCCTCCTGGTCTTCATGCATAGTTCTAAAGCCAGACAGAGCAAAGGAATACATGAGAGACAGGGCTCCCCAACACAGCGACCACTGCAGCCTTCCCAACTACCTAGGTGGAGCAGAAGCCTGCGGGACAGCTGAATGAAAAGGCCAGTATACAAAGAGAGCTGGTCTGGAACTAGTGATGAGGGGCGTGTTCCCGTCAACCCAGAGAGGAACGGAACATACAAGCCCAGCGTCCCCAAAGGTCTTGGCCAAGGCTGATGATCTGGTGATCGGAACCTTTATTATCTGTGACACGCCCAACACCAGCCACGACTTTCAAGAACAATCACATCAATTCCTTAGAACAAGCCCAAGAACCAGTAGTTTTGTTTTTTTTTTTTAAGTAATTTGTTTCTTTTCTTTTCTTTTTCCAAGACAGGGTTTCTCTGTGTAGCCCTGGCTGTCCTGTAACTTGCTCTGTAGACCAGGCTGACCTCGAACTCACAGAGAATGCCCCCCCTTTATCACCATACCAGGCTTGAAGCCAATATTCTTGTGACTGTTTTATGGCTCATGAAAGCGAAGCTGTTGTATCTAGCTAGCTGTTTGTTCATTATTTAGCAGCACTAGGAACTGAACCTAAGGCCTCATGAACAGTAGGCAAGTGCTTTACCACAGAACTGTATACTCAAGCGCTCGTTTTACGGTTTTTGTTTTTAAGATAAAGTCTCACTATGTTAAGTTGCCCAGGCTGGCCTTGAATTTATGATCCTCCTTTTTTGGGCCTCTTTAGTAGCAGGGATTGCAGGTTTGTTCCATCCAGCTCAGTACAGAGAATTTTCTTGTTTAAAGACCCCAGAAGAATGAATAGTGAAGCTGGAGGCAAGGCATCGTGCCCAGGTAGGGGAGGGGAGGCAGGCGGGTGGGGGGGGGGGAGGGGGCAGGGGGGGCGGGGAGGCAGGCGGGGGGGGGGGGGGGGGCGGATGAGCACAGACCTTTGGCCACTAACTCGTTTAAATGTAAAAGTAGAAACTAGAGCAAACTTGAGGCTCAAGTAACAACAAGCAGACAGGCTGCTGGATCCCTTTTCTCCTTCCACCAAGCCTGGCTGCAAAATAGGACACTGTGCTGTACAAGACCCTGCTTCCCGCATCTAAGCCCCTCAAACAACACATTGGACCAACTTGTAACACAGCATTCCCATCACACCCTGTCGAGTATTAGAAGCAGTCTAGAAGAGATTTAACACAGAAGGCAAATCCTCTGTCATTGTACATAAGGGGCTTGATTTTGGTATGGGTGTAAGTGTGGGGTTGAGAAATCAGTGATCCATGGACACAGAGCTATATACAAAAAGTGATCCCTATGATACCGCCTTTTACTCTGTGTGTTTGTGTGTGTGTGTGTGTGTGTGTGTGTGTGTGTGTGTATGCGAGTATGCATGTGTGCATGCATTTTCTGGATATTGGCATTATAGAAAACAAATGGACTTGGGAGGCAGAGGCAAGCGTATCACTGTGAGTTCGAGGCCAGCCTGGTCTACAAAAGTGAGTCCAGGACAGTCAAAGCTACACAGAGAAACCGTGTCTCAAAAACAAAACAAAACAAAACAAAAAAACAAAAAAGAAAAGAAAAGAAACGGCACAGGTAGGAATGATGGAACAGGCATTGGCCTGCACAGTCTGGGCACTCTGCGAGCCTTCGGCATGCACTGTCAATCGATTCTTCTAGCAGCTTGGTAAGGTGTGCTCATCCCCGTTTCCAGATGAAGACACTGAAGCTCAGAGCAGAAATGATTTGCCCCAAAAGACACAAACGCAAATCCTGGCAGAGCAGAGAGAGCTTGGCTCTTGCAGAGGACCCCGGTTCAGAAGCTAGCCACAACGTGTGGCCTTACAACCTTCTGAAACTCTAGTTCCTTAGGGATCCAATGCCGTGGGCAGCAGGCACATGTGTGGCACAGAGTCATACACACAGGCAAAAGGCTCATAAAAAATAAACCTTTTTTTTTTTTAAAGGAGGGAACTTTAATCCTGACACTTGGGAGGCACAGTTAGGATCTCTATGAGTTCCAGGCCAGTGTGATCTCCATAGTGACCTGTCAAAGCTACAATGTGAAACCTTGTCCCCAAAACAGAAAGAACAAACCGGAGGACCAACAAGATGGCTCACTGGGTAAAGGTACTTGTAGCCAAACTTGATTACCTCAGTTCCACTCCTAAGAAACCCAGGGTAGGAGAAAACTGATCTCCCACACGGTGGCACATACAGTCCCACACAAACAAACAAATGGGATTTAAAAGAAAAAATGTACAGGAGACCCTTCAGGGCACCTCAGTTAGGCTTGGCCACCAACCCTCAGGATGCCTGGCATTCTCTGTCTCCCCTAACACTCTAGGTGAGTGAGTTTTCTCCAGCTGAGTGGTTGGAATTCTCCAAATAGTGGAGGAGCCTCTCCCAAGAATGTCTGTTTGTCATGTACACAGGTTCTCGCACAATAGCTAAGATCTTGGAACAGCCAGGCCTTTCCGGATATGGACCTCTCCCCAAACAAGGACAGAGAAGGGGGGGGGGTTTGCGGGTGAGGGGGGATCTAAGAACAGGAAATTGCAGTGGCAGGGCTAGTGGGGTTTTGATGTCTCAGGAACACAACATACAAACAGTTCAAGCTGTGAGATACTGGGTGGTTGTGGGGACTAAACAGGTGACCTCAGCCAAAATGTTGCTTTGATGTATAGACTTCCTGCCTTACACTGGCTCAACTTGGGGTTTTGTACTCTGTGTGTGTGTGTGTGTGTGTGTGTGTGTGTGTGTGTGTTGCTCAAACCTAGAGCTTGAGCTACATCCATAGCCCATTTTTAATTTTTTTTTTTTAATTTAAAGACAGGGTCTTGATAAATAACCTAGACTATATAACCCAGGGAGGTCTTGACCATTTCCTGCCTCAGCCTCCATCCCAAAGAGCTGAGATTACAGGCCTGCCTGCGCCTGCAGCCCTAGCAGAATGCTTTACTTTTCCAAGGTGTAAATGCGAATGGCACTCAGCAAAAAAGCCACTTTGCACTCTGAATTCCCCACCCCAACCCAGGTCGGACTCTGCCAGACCTGCCTTACACAATGTAAGGAATCTTACATATCCAGGAATGGAATTTTTAGATGGTATAGGTTTTTTTTTCTTTCTATCTTTCTTTGAATCTAGACTTAAACCAACCAAACAAACAAAACAACCAACTCCCCACCCTTTGAACAGGAATTACGGAGCAACTACCCCTTTCAAAGGTTACCTCCTTTCCAGAATCATCTTCTCTCTGGCCCCTCCCTTCTGCTCCTAGGTAAAGTCATTAAGGCTTTGCACAGGGAGCAGACCTGCTCCCCTCTGATGCATCCTGGTGACATGGCCTAATGGCAACCTGCAGTTCTTTCTAGAAAGTCTGCCAAGCTAGGGTAGATGGTCCCCGAGGACAGTTCGCTTTTGCAAATGTTATCATCGGTCATAGTCACCCACTGTCACCTAGGGCTCAGAAGGCCTCTTCCGAGACTTCGCATTTCCTTGAAGTCTTGAAATCCCCAAACCTGACCATAACCTTTAACCTCTGGAGATTTCTGAAGTCTTAATAATTCTGCAATCTTTCAAATTACACGTCAATGACTACAATTATTAAATAGGTTTTTTTTTTAGGATTGTTTTTGAGCCCCCACGAAAAAAAAAAAGCTCTATGTTAGACTTTTCTCCTAGCACTACATACTTAAGTCTATCAATGGTGTTGGGAGAGTGGAGGGGGTGTGAGTTTTATATACTTTTTTTTAAAGATCTATTTATTTATTTATACAGTATTTTGCACAAATGTGTGCCTGCACACCAGAAGAGGGCACCAGATCTCAATGTAGATGGTTATGAGCCACCATGTGGTTGCTGGGAATTGAACTCAGGACCTTTGGAAGAATAAACAATGCTCTTAACCTCTGAGCCATCTCTCCAGCCCAAGTTTTATATACTTTTAAAAACTAAACTGTAGTGCAGAGCTGGAGAAGTGATTCAGTGGTTAAGCATACTGGTTGCTCTTCCGGAGGACCTAGGTTCAAATCCCTGTACGTGCATGGCAGTTCACAAGTGTCTCTAATTGCAGCTCCAGGGGATTTGACACCCTCCCACCCTACAGGCAAATCACCAATGTACATAAGATAAAAACAAGTACATCATTAAAAAAAAAACTTATGCAATATAAAGCATCCTGCATGCTATTTTAAGCATTTAAGATATTCAACCCAGTAGTGTCAGACAGGAGAGTGCGGTAACTGGCACTGTTTCCCAAACACATGTTCACCACGCAAACCCAAAACTCTGCGCTCAGGAAGGGTCATGACTTCTGAAACCACCTATGAGGTTAATGGGATATAGAATCTGGGCAATTGAATTTATTGCCCCACAAACATGGAGAATGATCGACAGTAAAAAATTATTTGAATGCGTTATTGTCTTGGCTCAACAAGCCACTTCCCAAACACCAGTATGGAACACTTGTCATTATTTAAGGCACCTGAAAGCAGAAAGCAAACCAAAACAAAAGCCATTTTATTTACTTAACTTGCAGTTCTTAAGCACATACACATGCATCTAATTTGCATTGTGTTTAACTAAGCAGTAGTGGTATTTCAAAACACCATCACAAAATAGACAGCTGTCCTCTTTAAAAGGAAAAAAAGGAAGGAAGGAAAGAAAGAAAGAAAGAAAGAAAGAAAGAAAGAAAGAAAGAAAGAAAGAAAGAAAGCTAACAACATAACAGAATTATACCGAACAATTTTGAGGTAAGTGAAATGGCTGCTTATTTTGAAAGGAAACTTTGGTGTTTTCTGCCAGCCTCCAAGGATCAGGAAGATCCATTCTAAAAACCCACTTTTAAGCCAAGTAACTAGAATGCTTTCACATCATTGTAACCATCCAGCTTGGGTGGAGATTAAGTCCCTACAGAAGACTATGTCCCCAGATAATGTCAGCAGTGCTAACAATTTAGAGATAATCCCTTCCTTGAGAAGTCAATTTTCAGTTTACCCTACGCTTGGGTTAATTGATGATTTACTTTCCATTAGGAAACCCCTGCACTTCAAAACACTGTTACTGATAGATGGTTGGGAGGGTGGCTCCTTCACCCCAGGGGCTAATTGCTGGAGACAGCAGTTCTTGGGTTAACAGACAGGCCATTTACTTCAGAACACAAATGGAGATGCAGTTCCTGGGTCTTTGGTGGAGGCATGTGCCCACACATGGCATCCAAGTGTGTGCACACACAGAAGGTACCACGGAGTCTTTGCCCTCCAGACCTCTCAGATCACTCACAGCAGGCACTCTGTCCCCTCTTTCCTGACATAGGATGGTGATGCTGACGCTGAGACAGGTTCAGGGTCTCTCCATATGCCTGAAATGTAGGAACTGCTCTGGGTCAGGACCAACACTGAGCATTCATTCCACTCTCTTCCCAAGAATACCCTCCTCGGTGTACAGTTAGCAAGAGACTCTCTTCCCTTTGTCTCATCCTTTGCAGCCTTCCCCCTCCCCTTTCCCAACCTCCCTCCCCCGCTATACTCCCCCCCCCCCCCACGCTTGGTCCAGCACCATTCCACCATCCCCAAACTAGCTTTCCTAGGATAAAAACTCTGTCTACACTTTTGGCCTCTGGTTATGATCTCCCTGACTGTAGTAAAAAAAAAATCTTATCATGTGGGGATCAGGGTTATGACTCTACCAACACCCCAGGGGTCATCATAACAAGGTTTCCAAGGTGCTGGACCCATTTTCCTCTTCCAAACCAGACTGCATTACATTTGCCGGGAAAGCTAACACTCCTCGTCAATGCCAAAGAATGCAGAGGCAACCACTTAATAGCTGCTTAAACAATTAAGGCTGTTGGGTCATGTAATGATGTCTATAATCATAGGGTGGGGCGAGGGTGGGAATTATGTCCCTGGATTGCTTGCTTTATTGGCAGGTGCTTCCTATAGCACATTTTACTCTAAAAGGATTTGGAAAGGGCCAGGATGTAGCTCAGTTGGTAGAGTGCTTGCCTGGTATACACAAAGCCTTGGATTCCACCCCCAGGATACATGAACTAAGCAAGGATGGTTCCTGCCTGTAGGTAGAGGCAGGCAGGGCCTCTATTAGACGTTTATGGTCATCCTCTCCTCAGTTACACAGTGAGTTTGAGCCTAGGATACATGAGACCCTGGAGAGAAAGGGGGTGGGTTGGGGGGCAGGGGAGGGGAGCAAATAGCAAATGTAAGATGACTCTAAAACAGTGATGGAAGCCGGGTGTGGTGTCTCTCGCCTTTAAATCCTAGCACTCGGGAGGCAGAGGCAGGAGAGTTTCTGTGAGTTCCAGGCCAGCCAGAGTTGCAGCATTAAAAATAATAATAAAACAGTGATGGAAATATAGGAGAGAGGAGGAGAGAGACTTCTCCTTCAGGAAGGAACAGGAGAATGGAGTCACACTTAGATAGCCCCATTAGCTCTGTAGGTTATCAGGGGTCTTGGACTTACTAAGTTATAGTCCCCACTAAATAAATAGACTTTATTGAAAGTTAGCTGCTAATTCGTCTTTCCCTCTAGCTCTTCTTGCAGCCGAAGATGACCTTGAACTCGAGCCCTCCTGCTTCAGCTCCCACCACCCAAGTGCAGGAATTACGAGTGTGTGTCACCACACTCAGCTGACATATGTATATAGATACACACATATACACAGTATGTGGGTACATACTGTGAGTTCCTTAAATCAACAGGCACCTGGTGTTTCGCTTCATTTGGTTTCTATTGTAAAAACAGGTCTCACTGCCAGGGTGTGTGATACAGATCTTTAATTCCAGCACCCAGGAAACAGAGGCAGGCAGGTATCTGTGAGCTGGAGGGCAGCCAGGGCTACAAAGCGAGACTCTGTTTCAACAACAACAACAACAACTCACAGGCTGGCTTCAACTCACAGAGAGCCTCCTGCACCAGCCTCCCCACCCAGTTTTGAAATTAAGGATGTGTATTTGATCTGATGTTAACATCAAAACCTGACCAGAATTTCTGAAAAGGTTATGGCTTCTGGCAAAAAACCTAATGGTCTGAGTTTGACCCCTGGACCCCCACATTGAGGTGGACAGAAGAGACTCCACAAAATTGTCCTTTGACTTCCACATATGTGCCATGGTTGAGAGCCAGTCATCAGCCACCACTCCCCCATGACTGCCAAACACACATGTATACACACAAAGATAACATTTTAAAGCTAGAGGTCAGCCTGGGCTACAAGAGACCCCTGTTGAGGAAGAAGAAGAGGAGAAAAAGGAAGGAAGGAAAGAAGAATTAGCAGCTAATGTTCAATAACGTCTATTTATTTGGGAGGGCTATAACTTAGTAAGTCCAAGACCCCTGATAACCTACAAAGCTAATGGGGTGACTCCATTCCCCTGTTCCTTCCTGAAGAAGTCTCTCTCCTCCCCTCTCCTATATTTCCATCACTGTTTTATTATTTTTTTAAATATACATACATACATATCTTCCATTAAGTACCTTAAAGTTAATTTAATTTTCAAGTGGGTTCAACAAAGCCACCCAAATTAGAGTGTTGTGGGTGGCAGAGGTTATGGGGCCAAGGCTGGCCTCTACCTCTATGCCTAGCCTCAGCTGGCAGTGCTGGAATTGTAGGCATGCATCAGCCATGGGAGAGCAACCCAACGTTAAGTAGTAATGGAGCAAGCGTTCTGAAGCTCTAATTGGATGCTGTGTTTGTTATGTGGCAGAGCTGCCTCAGGGCACAACTGTGCCACAGATTTTGTTCTATGAGCTCTTTCTTGGTTTCATGAAGCCAGTGGCTTTCTCCTAAGAGAATCTAGAAGAAGACATAAGATACTTGGGTATTTAAGCCTCTAATTTATTAGTCCTCAAGATAAAGTCTTCTGAAAACCAACCCGCTGCCAGGTACCCAGGGCCTGCCTCAATTCATAGTTTGGAAGGGATCACAGCCTGGCTCCATCTACCAGCTTCTTTTATAAAACAGGCCGTGCTTTACTGGCTGATGCCATAAATAATCTAAGAGTCTGTGATATCAGGAACATGAGAGAATTTCTCAGTCTGTAAACGAAAGCCTCAATATAGTCTCGGGTCACACAAGACAAACCTGAATTTCTGTGGTACCAGAGAGTCAAAAGCCTACTACTCTTTTGTCTATAGAAGTACACAGAGAAGCATAGTTTGAGGTCAAAACACATGAACCATGTTCACCTGCCTCCGGTGAGTTGGGCGGGGAGCACATTCCGGCCAAGCAGAAGAGTCAGGTTTTGAAATTTGTTCCGTTCCACATCTGTGAGCTTTGGCAGTTTGCTATCTCGACTCTGCCTGCTTGGAATTCCTAAGCAGGCTCTGCTCATCCCAAATATTTGGTTCTAAGGGGTTTCCAGGCCATCGGAGCTGATAAACCAAGGGCTTAGCCCAGCTATTGAAACCATCCTTCAGGACCTGATAAGGTGAGGCCTCCAAGGGGCTAAAGACCATTGTTAAGTCACCTGAATTGTTTTTCCACCGGGGAATGTTTACCCAGAATGCAGTACTTAGGGATCATTTGTGTGCTCTGGGGGAAAAATCTGAAAATAGCATACCTGGAACAGTTTCAACTTAAATCTTAGTATATTTTGTGGTAAATACTGAAAACCCCAACAACAACAGAAACTAGACAGATTGTAATTTAAGATTAGACTGAACTCAAAACGTAATGATTTGCCCTTACCAAAAAAAAAAAAAAAAAAAAAACAGCTGTTAAAAGTTCCCTGGGCTGCATTTAGATTTTAGTAAGGGTGGAAATGTGTGGCCAAGTGACAGACTATAACATGGGAAGGATTCTAGGTGGAAGTCAGTAGGCTCCACTGCTTTGGGGCACGCAGACTTCACAAGTTCTAAGGGTCTCAGCTGGGTGCTCTGGTTGTAATTTAATGCCCACTGTAGTGACAGTGGTGGCTGGTGGGGCCTCTAAGCGGTGATTAGGTCCTGAGAGTTCCATTCTGGGTTAGCTTCCCATTACACACTGCCTCTGCCTCACTATGGGATGGCACCTCCCTTTCTGGGGAAGCAGGAAGCTCTCACAATGGTCTTGCATTCCCAGACTCAACAGCTGTCAGGAACAGGAATCCGATACCTACTTCGATTGCCTGGGCCAAGGACATGCACACATTGCCTCAGGTCTTTAAGAGATAGTGTCCCAAGGGCTTTGATACTGCAGTTTCACACACCCATAAGACTCCCGGAGGGCAGAGGGCTGCTGCCCAGGTCTCGGCCACTGTATGAAGAAGACAGTAGCAAGATGAGGTCTAGTGACACCCTTGCAGCCCTTTCAAACCTTAGTGAGGATTAAGATCCAATTTCTAGCCACTAGTAAGTCAGATTTACAAAACTCCAAGGTTGCCAGGCATGATGGTTCATGCCTTTCATCCCAGCACTCGGGAGGCAGAGGCAGGCAGATCTGATCACTGTGAGTTTGAGGCCAGCCTGGTCTACAGAGTAAGTTCCAGGACAGCCAGGGCTACAGAGAGAGACCCTGTCTTCAAAACAAACAACAGTAAAAATGTATTTTTCAACCAGCTTTGCTCCTATTCACAAGAAAGGGACAGAGTTACAAGTCCTCTCTATATCATAGTGCAAAAATTACTGACTGCTGCTGGCCAGGTCAGCTCAGCTTGACTGCATATTAGCTTTAGGTAGGAAGTTCTGAGTTCTGGCCCCATTTGACCATTTCTTATTTTTCATTACTTTCTGGGGACTTCTAAACCCACTGATACAAAGCACATGAGATTCGGTTAGAGCTTGTGCTCTTACTCCATCCCCCAGGGGCAGACTTGTACCTAAAACAGTAATGATGTAATGCTGGTCAACTGCTTGAAGCCCCAGAGTGCAGTCTGGGCTCCTGCAGGAAGGAAGGCTGCTCACCTTAGGGAGGGAAGGCAGATTGTGGGTACCACCTCACTGTTCCTGGCCTGGGAGCCCAAGATGCTCAGAAAAGTGACTCACTCAGATATGTGTGGAAACTTGAGTATTTTTCCTGACTAATTTCACTGGTTCAGGGAAAGTAGCTTTTCCCTTCTAAGCGCCCCACGTCAGTGAAGGAAATCCCAGAGAAAAGCCAGAGACTCACGAGAGCAGAAGCTAAGACAGACGATGGCTCCGTTACTGTGGATCTAATTGGAAAACATCAGCCTTGTGCCCCTATAGCATGGCACCAATGCACACATCATTTTCACTCCTAGTCAGGTGTGGAGTGAGTAGGTACGGCCTCCATTCACTCATGTGTTTTGGCCCACAGGCAGTGGTCCGATTAGGAGGTGTGGTCTTGTTGGAGTGGGTGTGGCCTTGTTGGAGGAAGTGCACCACTGTGGGGGCGGGCTTTGAGCGCTCCTACACGCAAGCTACACCCAGTGTGGCATAGGGCCGTCTGTGGATCAAGATGTAGAAATCTTAGCTCCTTCTCCAGGACCATGTCTGCCTGAGCACTGCCTTGCTTCCCGCCACGGTGATAACAGACTAAACCTCTCAAACTGTCAGCCAGCCCTGGTAAAATGTTCTCCTTTATAAGAGTTAGCACGGTCATGGTGTCTCTCCATAGCAATAAAACCCTAAGACACCAGGCATTCAAGCTGAAACAGGATTCTTTACCATAAGAACAAAGCTGGCCACTAATCTTTGATGATGGTAACGGGCAGGTGACTTTTAAACTTGGTCTCTGGGTTTCAATAGGAAGCTGTCATTTTTTAAAAAGAATTATTTATTTATTATTATGTATACAATGCTCTGCTTGCATGTACTCCTACATGCCAGAAGAGGGCGCCATATCACATTACAGATGGTTATGAGCCACCATGTGGTTGCTGGGAATTGAACTCAGGGCCTTTGGAAGAGCAGGCGGCGCTCTTAACCACTGAGCCATCTCTCCAGCCTGGAAGCTGTCATTTTTAACCATCAAAAATTAGGAAAACAAGCAGGGCAGTGGTGGCCCACACCTTTAATCCCAGCATTCTGGAGGCAAAGGTAGGCAGATCTGAGTTTGAGGACAGCCTGGTCTACAGAAAGAGTTCCAGGACAGCCGATAGTCAGAGACACACAAAAACCCTATCTTGAAAAAACAAAAACATCATTTTTTTTTTCGAGACAGGGTTTCTCTGTGTAGACTTGGCTGTCTTGGACTCACTTTGTAGACCAGGCTGGCCTTGAACTCACAGCGATGTGCCTGCCTCTGCCTCCCGAGTGCTGGGATTAAAGGCGTGCACCACCACACTCGGCTAAAACATTATTTTTTATTATGTGTGTGCACCATGCATGCCATGGAGTGCACATAGATTAGACTTTTGTGGGTGCTGATTCTCCCCTTCCACCTCTATATGGGTTCCAGGGCTCGAACTCAGCTCTGCAGGCTTGCGTGGCAAGCATCTTTTACCTGCTGAGTCATCTCACCAGCTCAGTTAATGCATTTTTTTTCTATCAGCATCAGGAGATATAATTTACATGCCTCTAATTTCAATTCCCAGCACTTAGGGAGGCAGAGGCAGGTGGCTCTCTGAATTCAAGGCCAGCCTGGACTACAAATCGAGTCTAGGACAGAGAAACCCTGTCTCAAAAAAAAAAGTGTGTAGCACATTGATTTTTAGTAGATTCAAAGATTTGTACAGCTGTTACCACTGCTCTGTGTTTATGCAGTGAATGGATGATTCAGAAGTTTAAAAGTGGCCCAGCTTCGTGGGTCAGACCGCAGTCAGAACAGTTTTTAAAGAAATTAATCCACACCTCCAAACCACAACCACCAGCAATCCATGACACCATCCTGTTTGTCAGAACCACCACCTCAAGGTCTGGGACCAAGCTGCTGGCCACAGAGCTGCCATCCTTAACCAGCCTGAACTTTCTGTTTCTATTAAAAGAGGCTGACACAGTGACGCGCCTTCTTTATTACATCGTTGCTGCTATGAATAAGAAGAAAATATCAATCGTCTTCCTGTTTGTGTCTATGACGAAGCCACAGTCCTGAGCCAAAAAGTTTTTTCCCCAGTAAGTAGGAAGCTACACCCTTACAGATAGGAATGCATCTGACGTACTTTGGGTCCCCAGGAGCTGGACACATAGGCTCTCAACAAATGACTGTGACAAAAACAAACAAAACCACTGCCACCATGCATTACCCATGGACCAGCTAGCATCCTCCATGCATTATCCATGGACCAGCTAGCATCCTCCATGCATTACCCATGGACCAGCTAGCATCCTCCATGCATTACCCATGGACCAGCTAGCATCCTCCATGCATTACCCATGGACCAGCTAGCATCCTCCATGCATTACCCATGGACCAGCTAGCATCCTCCATGCATTACCCATGGACAAGCTAGCATCCTCCATGCATTACCCATGGACCAGCTAGCATCCTCCCTCCATGCATTACCCATGGACCAGCTAGCATCCGACCCCATCAAGGTCACTGCTAAAGAAGAGAAAGCAGGTTATTGAACAGAACACAGAGCTAAGTCCTACCAGCCGAATCAGAGGCATCGTGGCTGGAAGGAGACTCAGAGGCTGCTGCCCCACCAGCGTTTACTCTTCACATGGGCCAGTGGATGTCTGACAGATAACTGAAAACAGCCAAGCTTGGCGATGCCTGCCTTCACACTGCATCTGCCCTCCTCTGCGCAGATCCCTGCTTAACTCTGCACACAGACACGTTAACCATTTAAGGAGTGTCTGGAAAAGCTGGCAAAAGTGAATGAATCTACCTCACCTCTCTTGTTCCCCTTCAAAGCTAAGGTCAATAAGAGATCTAGTCCAAGGATGGCAAACCTTTACAACAGCCAAGGCTGCTCTCCAAATTGAAGCAATTAACCCATGGTGGAAACTAAGGTTGGCATGACTATCTCCTGAGGGACCAGACTGCACCCTCAGGTAATAATGATTTTTCTGGAGTATAGCTTTCTTTTAAGATTTATTTATTATTTATACAGTATTCTGCCTGCATGTGTGCCTGCATACCAGAAGAGGGCACCAGATCTCACTATAGATGGTTATGAGCCACCAAGTGGTTGCTGGGAATTGAACTTAGTACCTTTGGAAGACAGACAGTGCTCTTAACCTCTGAGCCATCTCTCCAGCCGTAGAGTACAGTTTCTTAAACTGTGGGTCACAACTCCATTTGGGAGTCGTGTAACAGAATGTGAAAGGTCATAAAGAATTTAGCAAGATTAAATGACTTCTGAATGTACAATGACCAAAGTTTGATTCAAAATCAAAAGAGGACAAAGAATCTGGAGTGTTTCAGGCACTGCCTGCCCTTGTTGAATTACATAACTTGGCTGCTGCCTTGGTTCTGAACACAGGGCATCTGCACTCTGTGCTATGTGTGACCTCAAGGCATGCAGCACTAACACTTGAAATACCTCAGCTCAGAGCCAGGCATGCAGGTGGTGACACATGCCTTTCGTCCCAGAAGGCAGAGGTAGAGGCAGGTAGATTGCTATGAGTTCAAGGCCTGCCTGATCCACAAAACAAGTAGAGGACAGCCAAGGTTACACAGAGAAACCATGTCTCTCGAAAAACCAGAAACCAACCAACCAACCAACAAACAAACAAACAAAAACCTCAGCTCAGATTAAGGACATGTATGTTATGAGCTGCAGTGTTTTGCTGTCTGTACATACAAAGTTCTCTGCTCTTCTGGAAATAGTGTTTTAATTACTGATAACAGTGCTGGAGAGATGGCTCAGTAGTTAAGAATACTGACTACTCTTTAAGAGGACCCAGATTTAATTCCCAGCATGCACATTGCAGCTCACAACTGTGTAACTCCAAGATCTGACAACCTCACATGACATACATGAAGGCAAAACACCAATGCACATAAGGTAAAAAAAAAAATAAGTAAATTGTTCTTTAAAATAATAGAACAGATTCTGAATGTTATCCCTGTCCTTCCTAAGCTGAGAGGTAGCAAAGTAGTGTATTGTCTCTTTGGGTCGTATTATGTTAGAATGATCTGCTCTATCTAATATCTATCTATCTATCTATCTATCTATCTATCTATCTATCCATCCACCCACCTATCATCAACCCATACTGAAGTAACAAAAACTGAACCTGGTTCCTCTCACATACTAGACAGGTGTTCTACAACTCACCTGCATCCCCACCAGACTGTGTTCATTTAAAAATTGCTATTTGAGCTAACTGTGGCATTGCACTCCTATAATCTAGCACTTGGGAAGTAGAAGAAAAATAATCAAGGTCACCCTTGATTATATAGCAGGTTCAAGGTCAGCCTGGCCTACATAAGACACAACCTCATAAAAAGAAAAAAAAGCACTAACTATAATGACATATGTACTAACCAAAAATAAAAAACTGCTTTAAAAATTAATTGATCAAAATAAAATAAAAGGCAACACCCTATCTTGTACACACACACACACACACACACACACAGAGAGAGAGAGAGAGAGAGAGAGAGAGAGAGAGAGAGAGAGAGAGAGAGAGAACACAGAACTGTGCTGCTCACTGCTTGCTGACTGGAAGCCAAATGTTGTTGAGGGCAGGGGAGGCTCACAGCTTCCGAAGCATGACTGAACACTGACATACAGTGAAATACATGGGGAAAGGTGAAGACCAGGAGATGGGCTTCTTCAATAGTGCGCTGCTGCACTCTGCTTCTGTTTCCATATGAACTTTCCTCCCTAAAGGCTTCTGTGTTGTTATAGGATTGGTCCTGTGACGGGTCCACCTTCACTGTCAACCTGACTACATACGAGTCTCCTAGGAGACACGCCTCTGGGCATGTGTGGTAAGAAGGGAAGAGCCGTGGTGAAAGTGGGTGGCAGCATCCCACAAACTGGGATCCCAGACTGAAAAAAAAAGGGGGTGGGAAGAGAAAAAGGCACCGAGCAGCATTCATGTCCACCGGCTTCCTGACCACAGCTGTGGTGTAAGTAGCAGCCGCCTGTTCCCAGCATACCTTACTGCCCTCATGAAATGTATTCCTTCTTAAACCTGGCTAACAAGCAAGCCATCTTCCTTTAAATAGCTTCTCACAGGTATTTTCTCACAGCAAAAAAGAAAAGTAAACAATGCATTCCTGATACAAGCTGCCTCCAGAAGTGGGACCTTGGGAGTAGGGCTTGGATAACAAGGGCTTTGCCTTCATCCACGGCTAACCCATCACTGGCAGTTTCAGCGTTTGGATGGATCATTGAGAGGTTGACCTGTCAAGGGAGGCTAACTAGAGGAAGGACCTGGGGCGTTTTCTGGCAGTCATGAAGATGTTTGCTCCACCGTACACTCCTGCTGCCCTGACGTTTATCCTCATCATAGGCCCCCCAGCTGACCACAGACTGAAACCATCAGTCAAAGCATCGACCTCACACCTCCAAACAGGATAAGAAGTGGCCTCCGCTAGGTAACGGGACTCTGGCACTTCCCTGCTCCTTCCTTTCAAGGCTTCCGGGATCCCTGGAAGTTGCAGACGGACTTTGGACCATATGAATATCAGCCAATAGCTCTCTGAGCCTCTTAGCAGTCATTACTGTCTCCGCCGCAAAGGCTGAACATTGTACACTGACCTAAAAAAAAAATCCTGGTGCCTCAAAATAGTACAAGATAGGGTGGTAGCAGAGAAAGAATTATAGCCATTCATTTTCAGGCTTAAAAAAAAAGGCCATCTTCTCAGCCTTCCCACTTTCTTTGTGCAACTCATGGGGACAAAAGGACAATTTTCATGCTTGACAGCAGGCCAGATGGGGTCTCCTTTCAGAGCTTTGCTTCTGCATAGGCAACCTCTCAGGATTACGAGGAAACCCAGATACAGGCTTGGGTGGCTGAAGGGAGGGCCAGTCCATCTCTGTTTCAAAGCCTGTCACTAATGAAAATGCAAACAGATGAAGTTCCAAATAAGCCAGTCCTCAGGACCGCCCAGCATGGAGCCCACAGCTAGCAAGAGTCTGCAAACTAAGGCAGCCAGGGTCTTCTCGGGCTGAAATACCAAAATGAATAGAGTCCCATCCTGGGTCTCGGTGTTAAAAATGGTTTCCTCGGCTGGGTGGTGTGGTGGCGCATGCCTTTAATCCCAGTACTTGGGAGGCAAAGGCAGGTGGACCGCTGTGAGTTTGAGGCCAGCCTGGTCTACAAAGTGAGACCAGGACAGCCAAGGCTACACAGAGAAACCCTGTTTCGAAAAACTAAAAAAAGAAAAGAAAAAGAAAAAAAATAGGCAAAGAGCCTGCTGCTGAAATAGGTCATGCGAAAGACCAACAAAGGCTGAATACAGAAAAAGGACAGCAGTGATGTCATGGTTACCGGGGACCTCAGGGCTCCTGAAGTCAGCTGCTGTGCCTTTCAGGTGTGTGAGCCATTAAGACCCTCCCACCTCCCTACCTTTTAGAACAGGGCCTCAGGTGCCCCACTGGCTAGAAATCATGCAGCTGGAGCTAGCCTCGTTCCCTGCCTCTGAGTGCAGGAATGGCAAGGCTGTTCCACCACACCTGGATGTGAGCTGCCACCCACTCTTCCTCATCCTCTTCTTTTTTGTTTTTTTCCAGACAGGATTCCTCTGTGTCATCTTGGCTGTCCTGGACTCACTTTGTGGATCAGGCTGGCCTTGAACTCACAGCGATCCGCCTGCCTCTGCCTCCCCAAGTTCTGGGATTACATGCCTGTGTCACTGCCCTTGCTTAAATGCCCCTTCTTAAACCAGTTTGGGTTACAAGCGCACAGTCCTTGCTTCTAAGTGTATCAGTGCTTTTACAACCACTCAGACTCAGGAATAATTATTTAATATTTCCTCAGATCTTTAAAAATATACTGCATAACCTATATTACTTTACAGCCATGAATTAAAACAGAAGGAAAGATGACGTCATTTCCCCATTCATAATTCTCCAAGGAGGGGATCAACAAATCTTGCTTTTTTTTTTTCAGTTTGTTTTCTTACTTTCCTTTTTTAAAATTTAAATAATTTATTCAGATTACATTTCAATTGTTATCCCCTCACCTCTATATTCCTGTTCCTCCCTTCCCCCCCCCCCCACTTTCACCCTATTCCCCTCCCCTAGGCCTGTGACACAAGGGGACCTCCTCCCCCAACATATGATCACAGCCTATCAGGTCTCATCTGGGTAGCCTGCTTCCCCTTCCTGTGTGCCACCAGAGTTCAGGTCAGAATCAGTCTCCACTCTCCACACAACTGTGGAGAATGTGCTGTCCATTGGCCAAATCTTGCTTCTGACACATTCAACTTTGCATGGGAAGTGTTGATCTGGTTGTAGCTGGGGAATTTTTGTCGTTGTTGTTGTTTGTGTTTTGTGGGGTTTGTTTGTTTGTTTGTTTTTCACAAAATGGTTTGGTTCCATCTTAAGATTGACACCAAAATACTCCAGGAGAAAAAATTATATTTTGGTGTGGGCAAGAATCAATTCAAATTAAGTCTGTATGAAAATGCCAAGAAAGCTGCTACTTTGTATGCTGATGCAAGAAAATAAAAAAGGGGCTGGGACCTAGGAGTGGAGGCACATGCCTTTAATCCCAGCACTTGAGAGGCAGAAGCAGGTGGCTCTCTATTCATCGGAGGCCAGCCTGGTCCACACAATAGGTTTTAGGACAGCCAGGATGACATAGCGAGACCTTGTTTAAAAACAACAAAAAGAGGCAAGGCTGGGGAGACGGCTTGGTGGGTAAGAACACTTGCTGTGCAGGCATAAGGGCCTG
Source organism: Acomys minous (assembly GCF_964271855.1). Taxonomy (NCBI): domain Eukaryota; kingdom Metazoa; phylum Chordata; class Mammalia; order Rodentia; family Muridae; genus Acomys; species Acomys minous. The sequence continues at coordinate 152,410,413 of NC_140483.1, read as the reverse complement.
AGTTCAAATCCACAACACCCATGTAAGAAGCTGGTAACACCACCATAGAAGACAAGACAGGTACCTCTCAGGACCTGGCTGGCCAGGCAGCCCAGCCAAGTCAGCAAGCTTCTGGCTCATTGAGAGAATGTGCCTCAAAGCCACAAGGCCAGAAGCTATAGAGCTAGCCAGCATCCTTCTCTGCATGTGCAGGCACAGGTGTGTACCCTTCCACACGCATGCACCTTCCACGACACTCACACACAATGTAAGTAAGTGGATAAACAAGTGAAACACATATGGGGTAGATGATATCTTTAAGCTTTTCTGTAAGTAAAATTGAATAAATCCTAAAGGAAGCTTTGGGGTTTTGTGTATTCTTTGTTTGTTTTTCTGAGACAGGGTTTCCTCTGTGTAACCTTGGCTGTCCTGTACTCACTTTGTAGACTAGGCTGCCTTTGAACTCACAGTGATCCACCTGCCTCTGCCTCCACCAAGTGCTGGGATTACAGGCGTACACCTCCTCTGCCGCTGTTTGTTTGTTTGTTTGTTGTTTTTAAACCAACCCATTTCACATACACACAAGCCCCCACACACTGCCCTTTACCACAGGAGAAGCCAGAAGCCAGCACACACAGCTTTCCAAACAAACCTATGTAAATCGCAAAGCGTTCTGGGAACTTAGTCCTGACTGCCTTGGATGTTTTTAATCGTCTGTATGAGCAATGACTAAACTTTGTGTGAGTGAATGCTTACTCCCACCACCACTTTACATGGCTTCCTCTACGCAGGCAGGTTAGAGCCCTCTCAACTCTCTGACCCAGGCTGAGGGGCATACAGATGTGAAAATGACCCCCAGATCCCCACAAGGCAGAGAGTACTTGGCCAGAAGAGGGGCTGCAAAGGGATACAAGGAATTGCTTTCAAGCAATAAAAAAGGACGCATCCCTTTCCTGTACCCACGCCTGCCTTCACTGCCAGCACGTTCGGGATCCTGCTACACAATCTGAGCAGATTTTACAGCACCACATGCAACCAAGAGCCTGGCTTCCCAGCACTGCACCTGGGGTCATCACCCGATGGTTTAGAAGTCATTATACATTAAATCATCTGCTTAAAAGCCCCAGAGAACTGCCTGCCCAAAAGGAAAGTGCTGTGTAAGTAAAGGTAGCCAAGGGCCTGGTAATAAGCAGGGAGAAAGAAAACACTGGCTGTCACACAGCAGCTTAGACTTTCTTAAAGAAACAGTGTCCACAGAAGCACCGCTCTGGCTTAGAGCCCTACCGGGGGCTTGTGCCTTTCTTTCTGGGTGACTCAGTGCTTTGAGTTCATAAGTGCAATGTCCTTAAGGAAGAGAAGGCTGCTGGGTGCAGTGCTACACAGCTGGAATCCCTGGCCTCGGCAGAAGCATCAAGTTCAAGGCCACCCTCAGACTCGTACTGAGGTAGAGGCAACAGGATCAGAAGTCCAAGGTCGTCCTTGGCTACATAGTGAGTTCATGGCCAGCCTGGGTTGCCTGAGACACTCTTTCAAATGAGATAGATAGATAGATAGATAGATAGATAGATAGATAGATAGATAGAAATGAAATGTGGGTCAGGGTTTAAAAGTGGGTAAAAATGCTTGCTGAGAAGGCTTGTGACCTGTGTTGGATCCTTGGGGCCCACATGGTAGAGATAAGAATCATCTCCCTAGAGGCTCTTGTCCAACCCCCACACTTGTGTTGTGGCATTTAAGGGCACTCCAGCACATATACACAGAATAAACAAACAAATGCCATTAAAAGTAGAAATAAGCCTCCGAGTTTGAGGAGGCACAGCAGATACACATTCTCAACAACAACTCCACAACAAAGGTGGCCCCACCCCCACCCCCGTCCCCGTCCCCACCCCCACCCCGTGTGACCTACCCTGAAGAGGGAGAACAGCATCCAGGTAGCAATCATGACCTGCCACCCCCTTCTGTGACACCTAACCTTGAGAACCAGCAGCTTCACCAGGGTTTCTTTCTCTCTCTCCCCCGATCACACATCAGGTGTGAGGACACAGCGGGCAGCCAGGTCACAGCTCTCAGGTGAAGCAGGACGGGGCTTGTACCTCGCACCTGCGTGCTCGTATTGGATGGACGCTGCTGCCCCAAGAAACACAGGGTGTGCAACGTGAACCCGCCCAGCTTCTCCGATTCAAAGGTACAACTTGGAACCGTGTTGGAGCCTTCAAGGGCGCAGGAAACGGGAGTCGGCTGTATTTATTTTTACACACCTATTCCCTGGTCATCTTACACTTATCAGCCTGATTATGACTTAGGCTACCAGTTGAGTTTAAATGATTCTGAAGTCCTGGGTAAGCAGGGCTCCTCTTTGTTGCTTCCATTAAGTCACCCATGGCAGCCTGTGGCTTGTTTTTATAATGTGAATGGCAGAAAGTGACCTTTAAGACTTCTTTTGCTTCTGGTGAAGCGGCTGGCTCTCCACAATAAGGAAGGGACACTGGACACTGTGTTTACAGTAAAGAGAAGTAACTCTGTTGGCTCCAACAAAGGCACCTTTACAAAGACTGGGAGAAAACCTGCTCCGCTGAGGTGAGGTGAGGTGCGACACAGAAAAGACTTGAGGAAAGTGACAGCAAATGAAGGGCAGGTGCCTCGTGGAGCTGAGCCTCCTGGGTGGGTCTAGACCCTGTTTCTCCTGAGAACTGCATTTAATGGATTTTTATCTTACCTCACCCTCTTCCCAACCGCCCCCCTCGCCCTCTTTATAGAGAATTGATCCTCAGAAGTGTGTTGGAGTGGGGGGAGGGGAGTTCTGCTCTTAGGTCAAGGTGGCTGGCTGCCTCTCTCCTAGGGCCACGCCCTGACCTTAGCTGCTGGCCACTGGAGCCCATAGGACTTTCCTCCCGTTAGAATGTCATGGCTTGAAGTTCTTTCTCTCTTTCTTTCTTTCTTTCTTTGTTTCTTCTTTCTTGGAGACAAGATCTCACTCTATAGCCCAGGTTGGCCCTGTACAATCCTCCTGCATCAACCTATTGAGTTGCAGGGATTGCAGGCATGCAGCACCATGTGTGTCCTCAGCCCATGGTGCTGTTGGAATGGGGACCTTAGGAAGGTTTCTCTTAAGGTGTAAGAAATTACTGGGGACATGCATCTGTCTCATTTTGGTTTCTGTCCCTGTGAGGTGTACAGGCCTTGTCTGCCACATATTACCCTCATGATGTGGCCGTCATCACCATCCCAAGGTAACAGGGCCATAGGCTAAAGCTACTGAAACTGATCCCAAAGAAACCTTTCCGTCTTTTAATCTGATGGACTCAGGTACTTTGTCATAGTAATGGACAGCTGACTAACATCTACCTTGGGGCTGATTACATCCATGCCATCTGCTTGAAATTAACAATCTTCTTTCAGATGGTTTTACTTGAAATCTGCTGTATCATCTGAAAAATCATTTCCATTCTACTTTCTAAAATCCTATCAGGCACATCTAGTCTTGGCTTTAGCACCAGTTCCACCAGGTAAACTATAAGACAGTAGTTATCTGGTCTTCATACCTACATGGTCCTCAACAGATAGTCTAGTTTCCCTTTATTCTTTTGTTTTTCTTGGTGTGTGGGGGATGGATGGATGAGTTTCAAGATGGGGTTTGAGCTAGATGTCGTGGATCAGACCTTTAATCCCAGCATTCTGGAAGCAGGTACAGTGAGTCCAGGACAGCCAGAGCTACAAAGTGAATCCCTGTCTCAAAAAAGAATAAAAGAAGAAAGGAAGGAAGGAAGGAAGGAAGGAAGGAAGGAAGGAAGGAAAGAAGAGAAGCCAGGCATGGTGGACATGCCTTTAATCCCAACACTTGGGAGGCAGAAGCAGGTGGATCTCTGTGAGTTTGAGGTCAGCCTGGTCTATAGATCAAGTTCAGGACAGGACAGACTACACAGAGAACCCCTGTCTTGAAAAAAAAGGGGGGGTTTAATGGGGTGCCCACCTTTAATCCCAGCACTCGGGAGAGGTTAAGTGTGAGTTTCAGGCCAGCTTGGTCTACATAGTGCGTTCCAGGCTGGCCAGGACTATATGCTGAGACCCTGGTTAAAATCAGGAGGCCCTTTGCAGGTGAATCTAGGTAGTATCAAGTGGACAGTTACAGTCAACCCGCACATTTGATTAACTGGATGAACAAAACCATCTCACCCATCTGTGACACTCTTAGGAAGCACAGCTGCCACTCTGGGATTCCCCGCTATCAGCACGTAGACATTTCCGGTCTCTTTCATGCTGTGTCTGCCCCCTTCCTGTATCACTTGCTTTTTTCCTTCCTAGTTTGCTTCCTCACCAGCGACAGTTGTTTCCTGGATACTTGCATAATTCTAACCTACCCCTTCATCAAGACTTTGGCTGGATAGAAAATTGTGGCTTTAAAATAAAACGTTAAAAGGCAGAAGGCAGAGAGGTTTAAAACAAAAACAAAAGGATCACAGAAACTGTCACAGAACCCTAAGCCATCTGCTGGGAAGGCAGGGAGCCAACCAGTGTATGGAAAACAGTGCAGACCACTCAGGAATGTTGGGGCTTTCTCTCCATACCCCTTCAGCCTTTTGCCTCAAATTTTGCGACTTTCCCTTACTTCTCTTCCCTTCCTGTTTTGCCTGTAGTTGTAAATTTAGGACAACAACAACAACAACAAAAGGCAGTGTGTGTGTGTGAGTATGTCTGATATAGTTCACTGTAAAGATCAGTGGATCAGTGAGTGTGGCCATAGCTAAAGAAAAGCTTCTGGGTGAGAGAGTCCAGGTCCTACACTGAACGGGAACTAAGTGACAGGAAATGGAGCTTTCCTGTCTCTTGGGCTGGGTTACCTCCGTCAAATGAGGTAACCTTGTCCACACGCTGGAAGGGCGCATGCTCAGGAAGGGGCTGTGGCACTACGACTGCCAGATCTTTCTTTGCCCCAGGTGTTCTGAGGAAGGGTCACGTTCATTGTGTATTGACTCAAGTAGTTATCAGAACTCTGGGGCCTGCCACAGAAGACAGTGGAGGAGGTGTGCTCTATTTAAAAAGTGCCTTCCACTACAGAAAACATACTCCTAAAAGGGAAATACGTGATTATAGGCAACAGGAAAGCCACAGCTTTGGTATCTCTCTGTCTCTCTCTGTCTCTCTGTCTCTCTCTCTCTCTGTGTCTCTCTCTCTCTCTCTGTCTCTCTCTCTCTCTCTCTCTCTCTCTCTCTCTGTCTCTCTCTCTCCTTTTGACAACATGAGTTCCAAAACATAAATACTCTGGTGTGAAGTGTGAATTCTTTTCTTCCTAAGTAAACTATCTTTGCCTTCGTCACTTTTCAGAATGGAAAGCCTTGAATTGAGTATCTTCCCTTGCCCCCAAAGCCCAGAGGCAGTGGGCACACACCTTTAATCCCAGGAGGCAGAGGCAGGCAGACCCCTGAGTGCCTGACTCACTGCTCAGTCTGAGGAGTTTAGCCTCAGCTCATCAAGGAACTAACAAAGGACAGAACTTTCACAGAGGACGGATCAGAATCTGCCCAGAATGACAGCCCCATGGCGAAACTCCTGTCAACCTGGTGGGATTTTAAATCACCATAGAAACAAACCGGCATACATCTCTGCAGAATAACTGCTGAAGGTGATACAATGCTGACTTTGAACACAGGTGTCTTTACTCAGCTGAGGTCATAGAGTTAAGGAAATATTTCAAAGAACTACGCAAGTTTCCTAAAATCGGCGGTCAGGTGCGCTTGTTATGGCTGGACACTTTTGTAGACAAAACACAGCTAAACGTATTTTGGCCAACAGGTTAGGAGGCCACCACTGCCCAGGGGGATGTTCTGGAAGCTAACACTTCGTGTACACACCCACGTGTTGATTCTTGGCATTGCACATTGCACAGGGCGGGGGCTGACCTTTGGAAGAACCAATGTGTCTTCTTCGGCCGTTATTTTTAATGATCCGAGTCAACACTGGCACAAGGATAGCAAGCAGGGAAGGCACACAGGATGTCTTCCTAGCTTAAAAAAAAAAAGCTGTCCACAATCAGCAGAGTGAGTTTAATTGAAAATTACCTGCTGTGCATGAGAACAGAAGTTACAAATGGGCAGATAAAATGTTCAGAAGGCCTGAAAATAATTTCTCATCTGCACTTGAGAATACAGACTTTTCCTACAAGCTGTCTAAAATGTTGTCGCAAAATAACATTAAAAAGATTTGAATCTAAATTCCTGGCTGGGTGTGGCGGTGTACACCTTCATCCCAGCAGCTCCCACCCCACCCCCCACCCCCCCAGAACTTAAATCCCCCCGGGACACTGACTAGCACAGGATGGAATGCCTGCAATCCCAACATTTGAGCGGCTGAGTCAGGAGGGCATGCTTCACTTCAGGAGGACTCTTCATAGGAAACAGAGGCATTTAGAAGCTCTTAAGTATTCAGTACGCAGCAACCAAGTGTCTGCCACATACCGGGCCCAAGCTGCTGCTTGTGGTGTGTGGACTTGCTCTGTGTGGGCCGGGCCTGATAAGCACAACCTAGCCCATGAACTCAGCCTCTCTGCTGGCTCAATTCCACCGAGATACAGCTAAGCCTGCTCACTTATACACTGTCTGAGGGTAAGGCTGTGTTCAACAGCTGTGCTGTGCCATCTCAGAGACCACATTACCAGCAGAACCCAATAAATGCACAGCCCGGACCTGTCTGCAGTGCCCGAAGCCTACATCCGATGTCTGTCCAAATCCAGCCTTAACTGGAGGAAGCAGGCAGGGCTGGCTCAACATTTGCCCAAGAAGCTTTGGACTCCCGTTACCAGGAGTTATGAAACAGGAAGAGGAAGCCAGTATCTCAAAAGGAAGAACCCCACCCCACGTGTCAGAGACTTGAGGCTCGTGCCCAGCCCCTCCGGTCACCTGACCTGCCATGTAGCTTGGCAGGCTGTCCACTGCCTCTCTGGGGATTCCTACCTGTCAAGGGGGTGTATTGACCAGTGTGACACGCTTTCCTCAGTAGAGATGAAAAGCACTGTGACTATTGTGAAAACACGGCCTCCAAGAGAATGCAGACAGCTTGGAAAGCTGTTGTTGCTCAGTATACAGTCTCGGGGTTCTTTCCGAGTGTCCCTCCTGTCTGTACACCTACTCTGTTAGAGAAGTGTCATGGTGATCCTCTTTCACAGATGAAGCAATGAAGACTCAGAGAGGGTAAGGGCTTCCCCCACTGTCACACAGCAGTGATAGGTTAAGCTGAGTTTCAAACCCAACACTGTCAGCCTCCAAACTTCTGCCATGAACTAACAAGAGTGCTGAGTCTCCGAGTTCTCACTACTGCACGGTAGCTACCAGTTCTATCTCTCGGTAGAGGACGACTGGTATCATCTTGAGACAAATGCTGGGCCTGCGCTGGCTACCTAGGTGGTAGTCTGGGGAACGATAGCCCCGCTCGTCTGCCACAGGTTATGAATGGCCCAGAAAATACACAATGGAACTGTCTGCAGGGAGGTGAAAGGGAGGGAGCCCTAAAACAACAGCACAGCCATTGTAACCGCAGAGACGCTGGGCTCAATTTCACATGAATAAATAACCCACAAAGTGTGGTTTGAAGCAGGACACAGTGGCACACACTCTTTTTTTTTTTTTTTAAAGACTTATTTAACCACTGAGTCATCTCTTAATTCCAAAAAGTTAGGGGAGCAGGAGGACTGCTGTGAGTTTGAGGCTTTCAAAAATGTTGTATTGATTGGCAGTTTGTGAGGCTGTTTGCTAGCGTTACCCTTCTGAGAAGAGATTCGGACATTCAGGTCTTAGGGGTCTGTATCACTTCTGCTGTTTTTTACTTAACCATAGACTGTTTGAGCACCACCTTCTAAGTTCACCAGAATGCTGCCACCCTGGGACTGCCTTAGTTTTTTTTCTTTCTTAATATTTTTCTTTTCTGTTTTTAAAGAACAACAGTGAAAAACATGTTCATTGCAATGACATTATATAAAGGCAAATGCTAGAAAAGCCACTAGACCAGAAAAGAGCTGCAGACACAGCTCGGAAATAGAGCGCTGGTCAAGCACCTAGCATGAGTGATGCCCAAGGTTCAAGCACCAGTACCATAAATAAATAAATAAATAAATAAATAAATAAATAAGCTAGCTAGCGAGATAGCTCAGAGTGCTTTCCTCAAAAGACTGGAGGCCTGAGTTTGAACCCCTAGACCCACATAAAAATGTAAATCTCCAACTATTGTCCTCTGACCTCCACCCCTGTAGAGCTGGACATGTGCAGCCCCCCCTAATTAATTAATTAAAAGAAATAAACAAGAACCCACTAGATCACTGCTCACATAAACTGTCTCACTAAATCCAATGGAATGCTGGGTAGGCATTAAAGAACACACACACACACATACACACACACTAAACAAGTAGGAATAAGCAGATGTAATTTTTAAGAGGAGTGTGACAAAAAAAAAATAACTCAAGAATGAGAGACATTTTAAAAGTCTATTACAGAGAAATGAGCTTCCAGTGTCAACAACAGGCTGAGCTTGTGTTTTCTTTTTTTTTTTTTTTTTTTTTTGTTTTTGTTTTTGTTTTGTTTTTTTTTTTAATTTTATTTTTTTTTATTAATTTATTCTTGTTACATCTCAATGGTTATCCCTTCCCTTGTATCCTCCCGTTCTTCCCTCCCTCCCATTTTCCCCTTACTCCCCACCCCTATGACTGTTCCTGAGGGGGATTACCTCCCCCTCTATATGTTCATAGGGTATCAAGTCTCTTCTTGGTAACCTGCTGTCCTTCCTCTGAGTGCCATCAGGTCTCCCCCTCCAGGGGACATGGTCAAAGGTGAGGCACCAGAGTATGTGAGAAAGTAATATCCCACTCTCCACTCTACTGTGGAGAGTGTTCCGTCCATTGGCTAGATCTGGGTAGGGGTTTAAGGTTTACTGCCTGTATTGTCCTTGGCTGGTGCCTTAGTTTGAGCGGGACCCCTATGCCCAAATCTGCCTATCATAATGTTCTACTTGTAGGCTTCTAGGACCCTCTGGGTCCTTCTACTTTCTTTTCATTATTTTTACTGTTGTTCCTTTTGTTTTTGATATGGAGTTTTGCTCTCCAGCCCAGGGTGACTTCAGACTCAGCATCCTCCTGCCTCGGCTCCTTAAGTGCTGGACTGCAGGCCTGTGACACCATGCCTAGCATTTTTACACTGTTTTGTTCTCCTTTAAATCTATCTTTGGTAATAGGCAAACACTTTCCAGAGCCAGGGAAGGAATGGATCACATAAACATCTGAGTCAGGTTTCAGACACTTGTAGGTACCAGCCTGATGCTGGTATTCCACATGTGTGGAATGTGCATAGAAGGCACCTGATCTAAGCAGGCTGGCTTCTGTGTGCAGTAGCAGTATCCCATCAGTAGCAGACTGGAATGACCTGTCCCCTCAGAAGAGCCGGGATGGAGTGCCTTATGACAGGGATGACTCCCTCAGCTTCCTCCAGGATCTTCCCAAGATGCTCAATTGACAGCATAACTTAGATGTGGTGGTTTGAATAAAAAATGGCCCCATATGCTCACAGGGAGTGGCATTAGGAGGTGTAGCATTGTTGGAGTAGGTGTGGCTTTGTTGGAGGAAGTGTGTCACTACTCGGTGGGCTTTGAGGTCTCAGATGCTCAAGCTGATCCAGCGTGACATTCACTCTCTTCTGCCTGCAGGTCCAGATGTAGTGCTCAGCCAGTCACATTCCTGAAATCCTAGCACTTGGGGAGGCAGAGGCAGGTGCCTCAAGGCCAGCCTGGTCTCCTGGGGCTATTACACAGAGAAACCCTGTCTCAAGAAGAAAGAGGAGGAGGAAGAAGGGGGAGGAGGAGGAGGAAGAGGAGGAGGAGGAGGAGGAGGAGGAGGAGGAGGAGGAGGAGAAGAAGAAGAAGAAGAAGAAGAAGAAGAAGAAGAAGAAGAAGAAGAAGAAGCACAGGTACCATTAAAACAAGTTTTCAGAACTTATACACAGAAAAGACTCAGGTCTGTTTGAAGTCGAGCATGGTGGCGCATACCTTTAATTCTAGCACTTGGGAGGCAGAGGCAGGCATTGTGAGTTCAAGGTCAGCCTGGTCTACAGAGAGTTCCAGGACAGCCACGGCCTATCCCCACCCCTACCCCCACCCCCTAAAAAAGAAAGAAAAGACTCAGGGAAAGAGTTCCTATGGTGAGTGCATTATAAAATAATTTTTATCTGCATATATCACAGATGAGGTGACATTCAGGTGTGTGACCTTTCATCCCTGGGAACACTGTTAAGATATATAAGATGATATAAGGGATGAGATAACAATTGAGATGTAATCTGAATAAATTAATTTAAAAATAAAGGAAAAAATAAAACAACTAGATATGATATATCTCTCCAGGGTTAAAAAAAAAAGATACATAGTGCTATCCTTGGAACAACTAGAATGTCTTCTTTAATTTTCTTGTTTGTTCTTTTAGCTAAACATTTTTAATTGAGATTAAAAAAAACAAACTAGGCTCACCCTACCCAAAGACTGGATTGATCGCCTAGAAAGTGATCTAAAAAGTGTTATAGGCCCATTTAGGACATCCATGTCAAAGTCATATCAACCCTAACAGTGCCCCACTCATTTCAGGAGCCACGCTGCACAGGTCTGAGCTCAGAGGACATGCCCCTGGCAGAACAGCCTGCTGTCTTAGTATTTAAGCATCTTCTTTCCTGAAGGCTGTATTTCCTGGGAGACAAGGCCAGCGGATGACATACTCCTGCACAGAGCACTGTGGGCTAAGATGGGCTCACAGATAGAGGCCTCAGGCTAAGTGCTGAAGTCTCCCTGTGCTTCAGAATTAATGATGAGGTCATTACAAGAGAAAGACGGAGCTGACTGTAATTTTCCTTTCTTGTACCTGGCAAGCCCACGAGTGGAAACCTTTTCCTTAGGCAATGCTCTGCAGTGAGGGCTAGATGCTGGGTGACCCGTCTAAAAATAAGCGGTGTCTCTCTCCTTTCAGTCCCAGCCTGAGGTTTCTATTTTCTAATAAAATGATTCAAATGGACTCAAAATGGAGTTGGCATTGCAGAACTAAGCACAGAAAGAGGGTAAGGTCATCTGGGGTGCCACAACTGAGGAGATCAAGGGTAGACTTTAGACAGGGAACCAGCCTCGCATTGGGTAGCTGAGAGGGGAGCAGAGGTCACAAGGAAGTGGAGTGGGCTAGCCCAAGGGCAGTTGGAGGATGGGGCTTTCTGGCATTATTTGAAGGTTGGCAGTATTTGAAGGCCTTCACTCACAGGGACAGACTGTGCCTCCTAACACCTCACACACTGATGGAGCCGTTTTTGCCCTTAACAAGGCACTCTCATCACAGGCCCAGCTCCAAATCCCACTCAAACAATGTCTCCTCCAGACCCAGCTCCATCTTTTCAACAAACCCTTAGCTTAAGTTTGAAGACGCCAGAAGGCAAAGGCAAGCTGTTCCTCTTAGTTTCATCTTCAGTTTTGTTTGCTTATTTGTTTGGTTGTTTTGTTTTGTTTTGGTCTTTTTTGTTGTTGTTTTGTTTTTTCTTTCATGAGACAGGGTTTCTCTGTGTAGCCTTGGCTGTCCTGGATTTGCTTTGTAGACCAGGCTGGCCTCGAACTCACAGAGATCCTCCTGCCTCTGCCTCCCTGAGTGATGGCATCACAGGCATGCGCCACGGCACCCAGCTCCATCTTTCATTTTCATTCTTTCTTCACAACTGTCACCACTGGCCGATTCTATCATCCACTTGATTCTAGGGAGAACTAAGTTCAGCATCAGTCCTTTGCTGGAAACCTCTGAGATCAGTGACTTGGCCCTTGGGTTGTGCTTACTTCTTGTGTGGTCCAGAGTAAGGCCACCATCTCAAGAAAGAGTCAGCAGATTTACTTGAGAGTAAGTGGCGCGAGCTCACGTGGTCGTCTTCCACACACAGGGGAAGAGGTGTCTTCCAATGAGCCCCTCCTGAACGCTGGCATCCCACAGAGACCATCCCATTGTTTCTCTCTGGTGCCATCCTGGCTGCGAGTGGCTGTTTTACAAGAAGCAATAGTTGACTTGGTAAATTCCCAGAGCATAATGTAAGTGCCAGATCTTAAAAGGCTGCTGGGGAGTCCGCCCAGGCAGAGCGGGAAGGAAAAAAAAAAAAGAGGCATGGGAAGGGAGCCAGGAGGGGTCAAACGCAAGGTTAGAGGAAGAGGAGCAGTTTTATCTTCACTGCAATCGCCTCCGAATCCATCTTCTATGTCCCTGGGAAACTACCTGAAGGAGACTGGTCAGTAATACTGAAATTCATCTACACATCAGGTCCCGCTTCTTAATATGGGATCTGGGCTGGTTAATTTTTCTGTCAACTTGACACAAGCAAGAGCCACCAGGGAAGAGGAAACAGGTGAGGGATTGCCTCAATGAGACTGGTCTGTACGCAAGTCGCCAGTGGAATTTTCTTGACTCATGATTGCTGCGAGAGGGTCCAGCCTTCTGTTTGAAATGCCGGTCAGTCCTGGGCTACATAAGGAAGCAGGCTGAGCAAGCCCCGAGAAGCAAGCCAGTAAGCAGCATCCCTCCAAGGCCTTTGCTTCGGCTCCTGCCCCGAGGTCCTGCCGACTGCCTGCAAAGATGGACTGTGACCGACCGGGCCATGGTCTTCATCACAGCAAGAGAAAGCTACCAAGGACAGCCCCGGAGTGCCCCGCTCTGCCCTTTCCAGGTTACAACATTAGTCACCGCCTAACTGCGCGGAGGTAAAGGAATTTATCCTCTCAGTTTTTCCATTTCTTCAATTTCCGGCCTTTGTCTACACTTCAATACAAGTAAGACGCCCTAGTGCTAAAGCTATGCAGGCAAGTAAAGGAGATGACACACACCTTTGGTTTTCCTGAAACAAAACACATCTTGAAAATGGACATGGAAAGATGGGTATTTTCACTTAGTATGTTAAGTTGTCCAATGAGTTGTTTCAGACAAATGTTGGCTTCCCTTTTCTCCTTCTTTCAAAATACAACTAAACAAAAGGCTCGGCCAGAGCCAAGCTGGTGGACTAAAGGCCCACCCCTGGGAAGGTGGGACCAGGAGACCAGAAACTCAAGGTCACAAGTTCAAGGCCAGTTCAATACTCAAGAGACCCTATTTAAAAGTAAACTAGGCACTGTGGCACATACCTGTAATCCCAGTACTCGGGAGGCAGAGGAAGGAGGATCTCTGTGAGTTCGAAGCCAGCCTCATCTACAAAGAGAGTTCTAGGACAGCCAAGTGACACAGAAAAATCCTATCTCAAAAAAACAAACAGACAAACAAAAGCAAGTGAAGAAGGAGACAGTGAGGTGGCTCCTAGGTAAAGGAACTTGATAGTGCACCTGCTGTCAAGCCTGATGACCAAAATTCAATCCCTGGAACCCACATGGTGGAAAGAGAGAACCGACTCAATAGTAAATCGTCTACACACACTCACACACTTTTTTTTTTTTTTACATCAAAGAAAGGATGAGAGATGCAAACTGCAATAGCAGCATGCCTAAGCCTCAAGGCCACAAGACGGGTAGATCGGGAAGCGTCACATCATGATGAGGGTCAGGAACTTCTCTTTATTTAGTTGGCTATTGAGTAGAGCACAGGGCTTAAACCAACCTCTTTATTAAGCTTTGAAACATTTGCTGTTACCACCCGGACTATCACAGTGACCCAGTTGCTTCTTATCTATTCATTTTTACAAAAATGCTATTCATTTTTACAAAAAATGAATAGACTCAACCAAAAAATTGATAAGAACCTACTTTTCATTTTCTAAAATTTAAAGGATTGTTCTAAAATTTGTCACTATTCCTTAAGAACTGCCTAAATGGGAAAAATGGGGGAGGGGGGGAAGAACTGCCCAAATGGTACTGTACTGGTAGTGGGGGTCTAGCTTTTGTTTCTTCATTTGGTTTTTGGTTTTGGTTTTCCTTTTTTGAGACAAGGTCAAGGGACTCTGGCCAGTTCAAGCCTGATGAGCATGGCTTTGGCTGGCTTTGCCCTTCTTCCCAAATCTCCCTGCCTTGCTAAAAAATGCTAGACTACATTCCTAAAGTTAGTCCTCAAGGTCAACTTCCTTATCTGGCCAATTCCTCTTCCTGAGGCCGACTACCAAGGTCCAACTATCAAAGCATTGAGGTCCAGCAGTCATAACCCTTTTGGCTCACTTAATTAACATGCACAATTAAAATTAAACACCTTAGCCTAACAGAGCTCCCCGCCCCCATTTTTGTTTTTGTTTTTTGTTGTTGTTGTTTGTTTGTTTTTCAAGACAGGGTTTCTCTGTGTAGCCTTGGCTGTCCTGGGCTCGCTTTGTAGACCAGGCTGGCCTGCCTCTGTCTCCCTGAGTGCTGGGATTACAGGCGTGCGCCGCTGCTACCACAACCTGGCTTCCCCTTTTCCTTTTTTTAGTTTTCTTTCTTTTTTCTTTCTATCTTTTTTATTTTATAAACCACCCTGCGACAGTCCTTTGTCCTCCAGGACAAATGTCCCTTATCCCTTTCTCCCCTCTCCTTCTCCCTCTTGCTCTCTTGTCTTTGTCCTCCCCCCCTCATTTTAAAATAAGATTTATTATTTATTTATTATTCATACAGTATTCTGCCTGCATGTGTGCCTGCAGGCCAGAAGAGGGCACCAGATCTCATTGTAGATGGTTGTGAGGCACCATGTGGTGGCTTGGAATTCAACTTAGGACCTTTGGAAGAGCAGCCCTTGCTCTTACTCTCTGAGCCATCTCTCCAGCCTTTGTCTTTGCCCCTTATCCTTGGCCTCTGTCCCTCTGGGGCAAATAAATCTCCCTTGTGCTGAGAACTTGGGTCTTGGGATGTCTTGAGCCAACTTCAAGGTTCCCTACAGAAGATATCATGCAGTTCAGGCTGGCCTTAACTTCCTGTCTCTACATCTCAAGCGCTGGAGTTGGAGGTAGGAGTCACTGCACTGGGCTCTGTCTTTGTGTGCAGTGTGGAGTAGGCAAGATGGCATCAGCCCAGCCCTTCCCTGGAAGATGAATACGCTGAGGTGAGTGAGTGAAAGTGTCCCCACAGCTGGCTGAATGCTGCACTGTCCCATCACTCTGCAAGGAGACACAATCACACACTTCCTCTGTGCAGTGGGCCAGGATGCCCACTGGGCGGGGATGCTGCCAGCCCCTTCCTCTCTAGGCAAACAGTTACTAAGCAAGCAAGCCACCCGCAATGAATCAGGGCAATAAAGAGAGGGCATCCTTGATCTAATCAAATGACAATTTAAAAAGAAAACAAACTAGACCTAACCACTTCATGACGTATCCACAGTAAAATGCTCATAAAATTGCCTCCTCCCGATAAGGGAGCCCACATGGAAACTGAGGCATGCCAGCAGCTCCCAATACTCCCCTGGTGGCAGCTTTATCTCTAGTGTATTTCTGCAAAGTTCTGTGATCAGATGGACCATACAGAGACCATCTTTTTCTCCACACCTTATGCACATCTCTCAGCATTAGAGTTAAAAAGCCAAAACGGAAATGCTTGTGTTATGTTATCATGAAGCCCACAGGAGCTTGCGGGATCACTTGGAGCTCCCACTTCAGAAGGACATCTGGTGGCGAAGACATCTAAAGGTTCTGCTCCATCAAAAACATGGGAGACACTGACAAGACGACTCTGCCAAATAATGGCACTTGCCACCAGGCCTGATGACCCAAGTTTGACCCCTGGAACCCACACGGGAAGAGAAAGTTCCCTGGAAGTTGCCCTCCGGTCTTCACATGTATGCCCGCATACACGCACAGATGCATATTCATACCTGTGCACTAAATAAACAAAACGTAAAATAATAATAAGCCACAAGAATGATATGACATCACAAACTAAAACACATCTGTCTGGAGAAGAACAAAGTGCGTCCCCCCTTGACATCACTGGGACAAACACAGGTTTTGAAATCAATTGCAGCCAGGCATAGTGACTCAGATCTATAGTCCCAGGATTTGGGAAGCTGAGGCAGGACAGCTGAGGGTAGTAGCCTGAGCTACAGAGGGAGATGCTGCCTCGGGAACAAACAAACAAAACAACAAAAAAATACAAGTCAAGGCAGTTGATGCTCAATTTGGAGAAAGGTAACTGTCTTAGTGAGGGTTTCTACTGCCATGGTTACAAACAAAAAACAAAAACAACAACAACAACAAACCATAACCAAAAGCAGGCTGGGGAGGAAAGCCTTGCTTATACTTCCATATCATATTCCACCTCTGAAGGAAGTTGGAACAGAAACTCAAAACAGGGAGGAACCTGGAGGCCGGAGCTGGTGCAGAGGCCATGGAAGGGTGCTGCTTGCTGGCTTGCTCCCCATGGCTTGCTTGCTCAGTTTGCTTTCTAACAGAACTCAGAACCACCAGTCCAGGAATGGTGCCATCCATGATAGGCTGGGCCCTACTCTAGTCAACAATTAAGAAAATGTTCTACAGCCAGGCGGTACACGCCTTTAAGCCCAGCACTCTGGAGGCAGAGGCAGAGGGATCTCTGAGGCCAGCCTGGTCTACAGATCGAGTGCCAGGACAGCCAGGGTACACAGAGAATTCTTGTTTAGAAGAACCAAGGAAAGTTGGAAGGAAGGGGGGGGGGGAGGAAGAAAGGAAGAGAGGGAAAAGGAGAGGGATGAGAGGGAGGGAGAGAGAGAAAGGGGGGGAGGAGGGAGAGAATGCCCTACAGACAGATCTTATGGTGGCACTACCCATTTGAGGTCACCTCCCTTCAGACTGCAGCTTGTGCCAAACTGACATAAAACTCTCCCACACAGACTGACTTTCACACGAACTCTGGTGCCCCACATTTGACCACGTCCCCTGGATGGGGAGGCCTGGTGGCACTCAGGGGAAGGATAGCAGGCTACCAAGAAGAGACTTGATACCCTATGAGCATATACAGGGGGAGGAGGTCCCCCTAAGTCACAGACATAGTGGTGGGGAGTAGGGGGAAAGCGGGTGGGAGGGAGGAATGGAAGGATACAGGGATGGGATAACAATTTAGATGTAATATGAATAAATTAATAAAATAAAAAAGTTCAGATCAAAATATAATAATAACATAAACATCCAAGATTAAAAAAAAAAACAACTCTCCCACACAACACTTTATGTTTACTGAAAACTAAGTATGAGCCAGCAGCCTCTTGGGGTGTTATTGTGCTTTGCATTACTACTATTACTTGAGACAGTGTCTTGCCATGTGGCCCGTTCTGAACTGAACTCAAACCCAAGATCCTCCTGCATCAGCTTCCTGGTGCTAGGATGATAAACAAGTACCAGCTTCCCTGAAATTGGAGTAACAGACAAACGTGGGTTCAGGAACCAGGACCTGGGCTCTCTGGTATTGCTGTGTGTGTACATGTGCACACAAGCCTGTGTGCTAATATTGGTGTGAGTGTGCGTTCATGTGCATGCAGAGGCTGGAAAGTGAAGTCAGGCATCTCCTGCTATGAAGCAATCTCTAATTTATTTTTTGAGATATGGTTTCTCACTGAATCCGTTGTTCCAGGGTTGGCTAAACAGGCCAACCAGTGATCTCTGGGGCCTACCTGTCCCCAGCTTCTCAGCTCTAGGGTTCCATGTGTGCCAGGCACTACCACAGCAGGGTTTGTGTGGTGGTGCTGAGGACCTGAACTCAGTTTCTCATGCAGGCTGGCATTTTACCAACCGGGTACACAAAACCCCAGAAATAAAAATCTCTAAACCTTAAGAAAACCTCAGCCCTCACTGGTGGCACACATCTTTAATCCCAGCACTGGCAGGCAGATCTCTATGATCAGTCTGGTCTACTGATAGAGTTCCAGGACAGTCAAGGGTACACAGAGAAACCCTGTCTCCAAAGAAAAGAAGGAAGGAAGGAAGGGAGAAAGGGAAGAAGGAAGAGGAGAAGGAGAAGGCCTCAGCCCCACCTCCAGGACAAAGCCCTTATGACCTCACAGCTAGTGTGAGGTCCCACTGTCACAGCATTTAGCAACCACACCACCACCCACACCTTTTCATGATGCCCAGCTACCCTTTAAATGCCTAAGGAGGAAAACATAAAAAGAATAAGACACAAAACCAGCCAAGTGAGATCTGGTTTGACTAATTCATTTTTAACTAATTGATTGTGAAAGTTTATTTAAACAACATATAAGACTCCAGAGGATTATGGAACACCGATGCAAGTCAAACCCAGTCTGGGAAGTGCTCGTTTGTTAACCTCTCACCTGCCTAAGACACAGAAGAGAGGTTTGGGGGGGGGGGGGGTGCGCGCACGCGCGCACGTTTAAGATTTATTTATTTATTACGTATACAGTGTTTTTGCCTGCATGTACATCTGCACACCAGAAGGAGGCACCAGATCTCACTATAGATGGTTGTGAGCCACCATGTAGTTGCTGGGAGTTGAACTCAGGACCTTTGGAAGAAAAGCCAGTGCTCTTAACCTCTGAGCCATCTCTCCA
Organism: Acomys minous; assembly: GCF_964271855.1. Lineage (NCBI taxonomy): Eukaryota > Metazoa > Chordata > Mammalia > Rodentia > Muridae > Acomys > Acomys minous. The sequence continues at coordinate 152,391,974 of NC_140483.1, read as the reverse complement.
GCCCCAGAAGAGACATTTTTTTTTTTAAGCCATGGCTGCCACATCATTGCCATGAGAATTTTTTTACAAAATAAATGCATCAGAATTTAGATAAAGAGAAATCTACAAGATTCCTTTTTGCTTAAAAAAAAAAAAGATTTATTTTTAATTTTAATTACAGGGCGGAGGGAGGGGTCTGTGGGTATGTATGTTCACATGACTGCAGGTGCCCACAGAAGGCAGAGGAATGTTCCCCTGGAGTTGGAGTGACAGGCCACTATGAGCCATGTGACGCAGGTGTGGGAAGCCAAACTCCAGCCCTCTGCAAGATCAATCAACAAACATTCCTCGTGACTGCTAATCCCTCTCTCCTGCACCTTCATTTTCACTTTTGATGACAACTAGAAACAGCACATTTAAGGACAGAACAACACGCCTTACCAACATCGCAGAAGTTGAGCAATGCTCAAACAGCATTCTTGACCAGAGGTGAGCAGAAAGCTGACTGCCAGAAGTTCTGATCAGGAGGGCTGCCACAAGTTCTGGGCTAGCTTAGGCTGCACAGTGAGTTATGGTGGTTTTGTTGCTTGGGTTTTGTTTTGTTAGGTCTTTTTGGGGGGGGTTCTTTTTTTTGTTTGGGTAAAGGGAGAAGGGTCATCAGAGGGAGAGGTGCTAATGGGAAGATAACACAAGGGTAACATGTGGCTCTACAAAGCCTCCCTTGACCTGAGCAAAGCTCAGAACATTTCCAGTTAAAGCACAGACTATCAGAGCATTTGGAGGGAAGCCTTCCTTAATCCTAGGAAACAAAAACACAAGTGATACCCAGGGAAAGTTGAGACCAGCATATTTCTTCTCTCTCACAATATTAGTTTACAGCTTTGTAACCGCTAGGGTGGAGGAGGAAACTCCCGGTTCACACCCACCCACCCCCCACACCCCTCAGATGCCTTTTTAAAAGTCTATTGTTGGGACTGTTTGGTTTTGTTTCGGCTCCTCACTGACAATGCATCCTAGAAGTCAGCTCACTCTTGGGTGGGAAACACCCACCCAACAGACAGACAAACAGGAACGTTCCAGAGTTCTCAAACTGTGGCTTGTTACCCCTTTGACAAACCTCTGTCTCAATATGTCTACATTACGCCTTGTAACAATAGTAAAATTATGGTTATGAAGTGGCAACAAAAGTAATTTGATGGTTGCGGGTCATCATAACACGAGGAACTGTATTAAAGGGTCGCAGCATTGGGAAGGTTGAGGACCACTGCTCTAGCGGATGCTGTGCTAAAACACCCTGGGGAGCTCTTAAATAGAAGAAAATGTTATTCATAAATTTTATTCATTTTACTTTTTTTCCTTTCTCTCTTTCTTTCTTGGTGTTTGTTGTTGTTTGTTTGTTTTTGGAGAGAGTTTCTCTTTGTCTTTCTCTTGGCTGCCCTGGACTCCATTTGTAGAGCAGGCTGGCCTTGAACTCACAGAGGTCCCCCTGCCTCCCTGGGTGCTAGGATTAAAGGCGCGTGCTACCATGCCCAGTTGTATTAATTTTACTTCATTCACAGTTTTTAAAAAGCCTTTCTTGTGACTGAGGGTGTAACTGTTAATGGTGTTTAAATTCATGTGTTGAGCATAGACAATGCCACATTTAATCCCAAGCACACACAGTAAAGTAACTACTTATGTTATTCTTACTAGTCGTTTGCTATCTGAGACTAAAATAATGCACATACTAAATCCTTAACAGAGAGAACTGTCCTGAATCTAGAGACTGAGCCCTGCCATCCACTCTCCCTGCTTTGCCCGAGCAAACCCTTCCGCAGCCGACTAACAGACTGGGTGATAGTTCTAGAAACAGCAGACTAACAGACTGGGTGATGGTTTTTCCTTCCTCCTTCTATAATTGTCCCAATGATAAGAAAGTCCAGCTCTGTGGGCTTTCATTATCAATGATCTGATAAACAAAAGTTTATCAAAAGTCTATTTGTCTCTGTACCTAATAATGAATCTCACAAAGAGGATGCTGAACTGAAACTATCCACACAAAGGGATAGAGACCAAAAACACTTAGCAAAGGCCAGGCAGGCATGGTAGCACACACCTTTAATCCCAGCACTCGGAGTTCAAGGCCAGCCTGATCTACAGAATGAATTCTAGGACAGCCAGGGCTACACAAAGAAACTCTGCCTTGAAAAACTAAAAAGGAAGAAAAATGGCAGAGCATACAGATGTTCGCTTATTTGGTTATATTAAGCAAGAACAAATCTTACAAACACCCAGACAGTATTTTGTTCACGGCTTCTCAGTGCTGCCTGCCAGGTTATCTATTAAACTCCGTGCCTGTGTTTCTGAGTGTAATACTCTTCACTGTGAGCTGAGTACCATTTTCCAACCCATACAAGTAAGGACGCTGAGCTTACCAAAGAAAGCTCAGTACGCTCAAACTGGCAATGACAAAGCTCTGAAATCTCTGCTTAAATCTATACGCTTGCCGGGCGGTCGTGGCACATGCCTTTAATCCCAGCACTCAGGAGGCAGAGGCAGGTGGATCAGTGTGAGTTCAAGGCCAGCCTGGTCTACAAAGCCAGTTCAAGACAGCCAAGGCTACACAGAGAAACCCTATCTCGAAAAACCAAAAAACAAAACAAAACAAAACAAACAAAAAATCCTGGCTGGTGCATACCACAAGCTTTCATTCTTTTTCTAAGTAAAAGAGCTTGGGTATAGTGGTGCACACCTGAAAGCCTCTGGGATGCTAAGGAACAGGGACCACCTCTTCAAGGGCAGCCTGGACTATACAGCAAGTGCCAGTGAGCTCGATTCCAAGAACCCACGTGTTAGAAAGAATGGACACCAGAACGCTGTCCTCTGACCTTCTCATGAACACAGTAGCATGTGCATGCGGTCACACATGCATAAAATAAAATAAATGTGGACTGGAGAGTTGGCTTAGTGGTTAAGAGCACTGTCTGCTCTTCCAAAAGTCCCAGGTTCAATTCCCAGCACCCACATGGCAGCTCACAACTGTCTATGACTCCAAGATCTGATACCTTCACACCACCACATAAATTAAAATTAAATAAAAATATTAAAAAATAAATTAAAAAATGTGGGTTTTTTTCTCTTGGTTTTTCCAGACAGGGCTTCTCTGTGTGTGTCCCTGGCTATCTTGGACTCACTTTGTAGACCAGGCTGGCCTCAAACTCGCAGAGTTCCACCTGCCTCTGCGTCCCTGAATGCTGGGATTAAAGGCATGCAGGTAGCCGTGATGGGTGCCCTTATGAGGACATAGGTAGCCATAATAAACTTGATGAGACATGCATTAGAAACTACAGACAAATCCAGGAGGGATGCCAGGTGTGGCAAAACATACCATTAATCCCATCACTCAGGAAGCAGAGGCAGAAGGATGTCTGGGGGTTCAAGGCTAGCCTGGTCTACATAGAAAGTACTAGGCCAGCCAGAACTACCTATTGAGATATTGTCTTAAATAAGTAAATGATAATAATACTAATGTGCCTTTAATCCCAGCACTTGGAAAGCAGAAGTAGATGGATCTCTATGAATTCGAGGCTAGCCTGGTCTACTTAGTTACTTCCAGGACAGCCAGGACTACTTAAGACCCTGTCTCAAAAGTAAATAAACAAACAAAAAGCCAAAATGAAGTATTGGATAATCTAGTATCTTGTAAAGCCTTGTGCCTAAGGCTAGCAAGATGGCTTATCTAAGGGTGCTTCCTCCAAGCCTGGATGACTTGGATCTACATAGTAAAAGGGGAACTAAGTCATACAAGTTGTCCAGTGACACCACACATGAGTACCTCATGGCATGCATATAAACACACACACACACACACACACACAGAGAGAGAGAGAGAGAGAAAGAGAGAGAGAGAGAGAGAGAGAGAGAGAGAGAGAAAACACAAAGATACACCATCTTTATATTCTAAATGAACAAATTCAAGGTTTAGAGATAAAATTAATTTATGTACGTCTTTAATTCCAACGCTCAGGAGGCAGAGGCAGGCAGATCTCTGTGAGTTTGAGGCCAGCCTGGCTTACAAAGAGCTATAGCCTTCTAAGTACAGTCAGTCTGAGACTGTGACCTGTGCTGAAAACTCACAGTTGTATTAAATTATAAACTCACCATGTTATGTCATCTTCCCTCCCATCTGCCCTTAGTCAGGAGGCTGAGGCAGGTGGACCATGAAGAGCTCCAGGCTAGCTTAGGATACAAAGTGAAACCCTGTCTCAACACCATCCACTCCCCCCCACCCCCACCCCCCCACACAAAGCTCTAGAAACCCAAAAGAAAGCAAAGCCTACCCATTGGGAATACATAAGATGTACATAGTCTGTAGCAACCATTAAGTTAGTGGTGATAGTACCAAAGTGCACAGGCTGGGGCATCATCAAGACAACTACTTGAGAGCTGAGGCAGGAGGATCACTTGAGCCCAGAAGTGCAGAGCCATTCTAGGCAGCACAGTGAAACATCTCAGGAAAAGCAAACATACTCGGGGCCATCGAAGGGCACTTTGACCTTGGGTTTTTCCTCTCATCTATCTATCTTTTAGACTGGCATACATTTTTAAGTTGGGAGCTACCTCTTTGGTGGATACACACTGAGTTTAGACAAGGCACCCAGTCTCCCCTCTCCCCCACAGGATGACTTTAGTGAGCTCTGGTGGCTGATAATGTAGATCATTAACAGAGTGTTTGCCTAGCATCCATGAGGCCCTGGGTTCAATCTCCAACACTACACAAAAACAAGTGTGGTAGTGCACACCTATATTTGTAGCATGTGGGAGAACCAAAGGTCCAAGGCCATCTTCAATTTCATAGTGAGTTCAAGGTCAACCTATGCTATACAACGTCCTCCCTTCCCTTTGATGACCTAGCCGGTGATCCTGCATAGCATCCTCTCTTGGACCACTCCCCCTTTATAACTGGACCGGCTCCTGGTTTTCCTCACTTAAGGACTTTTGGAGCAGAGCAGCTGGAAAAACACAGGCTTCCCAGCCTTGAGAAACCACATTCCACTCTGACCCAAGGCCCAGAGGTCTGGCTCCTGAGTCCAAATGCTGGGACTGAATGTTCTGCAGCCAGCCGGGCGCTACCCATGACCTTCTCCAGCCAATGGCCTTGCCTCTCATTTGCAAGGGAGATGAACACTAGGGAAAAGAAACAAGGCAGAGCTTGCCAAAGGGTTTCTTTTCCTTGGGATGACCCCATGATAAATCCAGTTTGTTTTCAAAACCTATCAACAACAGTGTATTTAATGGGTGTCAATTAAAAAGTAGCAGAATGTGATTCTTCTGGTAGTAAAGAAGGCAGGAGGTTATGAGACAGAGAAAAGAAACTGGATGATCTGAGAAAGTGGGTGAATGCAGCAGTAGCCGACCTCAAGGGGACCCCGACAACTGCTGATTAATAGGCGAAGGATGTCAAGCCTAGGCAGAGCCCTTGTCCAGCACGCCAGAGGCCCTGCAGATAAACTGCTTCTTTAATGGATATAATACTACAAACCACTAAAGGCAAGGCCTCGACACACAGCGTGTTGGCTTAATCCATGTCATTTCTGGCTTAAAAGAAAAAAGAAAGAAGTGAAGAGGACAGAGGGAAAGGAGCTCAGACTCTAATGACAAAAGGTAGTAGGAGGAAGCCCAAGAGAACCTGGCAGTGGTACCCATGGAGAAAAGCAGCATCAGGAGCTCTGGGGATGCAGAAGAAGGAAGGGGCTGTACGTCCACTTGGCTCCCCCTCCCCAGCATGGCATTTCTTTCCCCAGCTGGTGTAGCTAGCTAAGCACATCCTACTTGGGTACTGAGAGGTAGGACTCAGTCATGGGCAAGTCTCAGGAGTGAAAGAAGGAACTACCAAGTGGATGCTGACTGGTGGCAGACAGACTGGGGTCAGGGGTCATCCAACTGCAGCCTCATCACCGTCACTTGTTTAGAAACTCATTCAATAGCTCCTGTGTATTAAAGGCAGCAGCCGCTCCAGGTGCTAATGCGCATCAGGGGTGTTTCTGATTCATAGCTGTCTCTCTCAAGTTCCAAGAGAAAGTTTCACAGCTGCGCAGGGCCCAGCAATCAGCACCATCTCTTCTAGGGCGTGCTGACCGGGAATACAAAGATGAGCCGCTAGACTACGGTTCCTTTCTTGTTTTTTAACAAGCAGTTTGCATAATTTTGTTTGACTTTTTAGTTTGGATTTTATTTTTAATCAGTTGTTATTTGTGTTATTTTGTTTATTGTTTGTTTGTGTTGAGACGGGATCTCTCGTAGCCCTGCCTATCCTGGAACTACAGAGATCTAACCTGCCTCTGCTTCCTGTGTGCTGGTTATTTTATTGTTAAATAGTCTTAGGTAGCCCAAGCTAGCTCGTATTCGCTGTGTAGCCAAGGATGACTTCGAACTTCTGATCCTCCTGCCATCACTTCTGGAGTTCTGGGATTACAGGCCCATAAAATTAATTTCTATATAGGGGATCAAACCCAAGGTTTCATGAATGCTAGGCAAACACAACTAACTAGACCACATCCTCAGCTCCAAGGCCAGTGTTTCTCCTCCTCTTCCTCCTCTTCCTCCTCCTCTTCTCCTCCCCTCCTCCTCCTTCTTCTTCCCTCCCCTCCTCCTCCTCCTCTTTTTCTTTTCCTTTTCCTTTTTTCTTTTTTGAGTTAGGATCACAGTATATATCCCCGGGTGGCCTGAAACTTGCTCTGTAGATCAAACTAGCTTCGAACTCACAGAGATCCACCTATCTCCAGTTATTTGTTTTAATATTACATTTATTTTGATTTATATATATGCTTGTGTGCCTGTGTATGGGTGTGTACAGGTGAGTGACCGTACCCTCAGGGGGTTAGAAGAGGGACTTGGACTCCAGGCAGTTGTGAGCCACCCACCATGGGTGCTGAGAGCCAAACTTGGGTCCTCTGCAAGAGTAATATGTGCTGTGAACCAGCCCCAAGGCCAAGGTTTCTTAGCATGGTTGTTATTGACCCATGGGGCAGGATGATTCTTTGTTGAGGGGAGGAGGCTGTCCCCTGGTGCACTGCAGGATGCTCGGATGCACTCTGGTCTGTATCCACTTTCCCATCCTCAATAAGACACACTCATCTCTCACAGGTCCAGTCTGCTAACTCGAGTCCTACGGTTTGGACAGTTTCCACGCCCCATCCACTTCCAAATCCAAAGAAGCAGAGAGAGCTTCCCTGCACCCCACTGTACGTGGAAATTCTTGGGAATTCTGTCAAACTCTAGACTGTGTCTCAGCAGGTATGAGATGCAGATGGGGCTCTTGCCTCCCTCTTCCTCCTTTATTCCTCCCGCCACCAAGTGCTGGGTCTCCATGTTAGGCTTACACCCTGTGGCAGAAGGGTCTCAAGCCCCTTAGTGTGAAAGGTGGTACCCAGGCTCCCAAGCAGAAATATTCCTGCAAGTTCACAGTGAGCCTGGGATATAAATAAAAATAAGAGAGAGAGAGAGAGAGAGAGAGAGAGAGAGAGAGAGAGAGAGAAAGGAAAGAAAATAAGAAAGAAAGAAAGAAAGAAAGAAAGAAAGAAAGAAAGAAAGAAAGGGAATCAAACAAAACCCAGTGGGTGATCCTAATCCTAACATCTCTGCTAGGCCTCTGGATTCCCAGAATCCCTCACCCCTGTATGCCCACATAAACAAGGTGCATTCCTAGGAAATCTAGTTAGTGCGGAGCTAGGATCCTTCAACAGGAAAAGGATGCTGGGTCATCATTGAACCTGAGCTGGACAGTCCCCTGCTGTGGATATTTTGAGAGGTGATTTGAGAGGTGGCTGTGAGCCACCATACGGTTGCTGGGAATTGAACTCAGGACCCCTGCAAGAGCAGTCAGTGCCTTTAACCTCTGAGCCATCTCTCCAGCCTCTTCATGTTCTGCTTTCTAAATCATAAATCACATTGTATGTGAACCCCTGATCACTTTTTCAAACAAAGGTGCCTCAAAGAATGTTCGGGTTTATCTTATCCTAAGAGAACGGGCTACTGGCATTTGGTAGAGAGATCTGGGCTAAGAGTAGCGAATACTTTTTATATGTCTGGTTTTTAAAATGGGCGCACGGGATGGCTCATTGAGTAGAGGGCTTGCCAAGGAAGCCTGATGATCTGAGTTCTATCCCTGAGTAAAGATGGAAAGAGAAAATCAATTCCACAAAGTTGTCCTCTGACTCCCATATGTGCATCGTGGCATGCACACACCCCCACACACGTCATACATAGAAACAGAACTAAATAAAACTTTAGGGTAGGTAAATAGGTATCTAAAGGCACTGGCTATCAAACCCGAGGGCACGAGCTGGAACCTTAGAAGCTACACAGTGGAAGGATAAAACCTGCTTCCCCAGGCTATCCCACGCAATGGCACATATGGTGGTTCGGATAGGAATGTCCCCATAGATTCACGGGCTTGAATGCTTGGCTCATAGGAAGTGGCACTTTTAGGAAGTGTGGCCTTGTTGGAGGAATGTCACTGTAGGGGCAGGCTTTGAGGTCACCTCTGCTCAAGCTCCACCAGGGTGAAACACGCACAGTCTCCTTTGGCTGCCGGTGGATCAAGATCTAGAACTCTCAGCTCTGTCTCCAGTACCATGTCTGCCTGGGTGCTGCCATGCTTCCCGCCATAGCGGTGATGGGCTAAGCCCCTGAAACTGTAAGCCTGTCCCAATCAAATGTTTTCTTTCAGGGCTGGAAAGATGGCTCAGAGGTTAAAAGCACTGACTGTTCTTCCAGAAGTCCTGAGTTCAATTCCCAGCAGCCACATGGTGGCTCACAAGCATCTATGATGAGATCTGGTGGCCTCTTCTGCATGCAGGTGTATATGCCAACACAACGTTGTATACACAATAAATAAATCTTTTTTTTTTAATGTTTTATTTTATAAGAGTTGCTCTGGTCATGGTGTCTCTTCACAGCAATGAAACCCTAAGACAGCACACAAGTTCGTATACACACACACACACACACACACACACACACACACACACACACACACACATGCATGCACAAACACATGCACACATTTAAAAATATATTCTTTTAATTTTTATTTATTTATTTATTTTCTGAGACAAGGTTTCTCTGTGTAGCCTTGGCTGTCTTGGACTAACTTTGTAGACCAGGCTGGCCTCGAACATACAGCGATCTGCCTGCCTCTGCCTCCCGACTGCTGGGATTAAAGGCGTGTGCCACCACTGCCCGGATAAAAATATATTCTTTCTTTTTTGTTTTGTTTTGTTTTGTTTTTTGAGACAGAGTTTCTCTGTGTAGCCTTGGCTGTCCTGGAGCTCACAGAGATCTGCCTGCCTCTGTCTCTCAAGTGCTGGGATTAAAGGCATGCACCACAACCACCCAGGCATTCATTCATTTTTTAAAAAAATATAACACAATAAAATATAATAATATAAAACAAAAACAGTCACCGGGTGGTGGTGGCACACACCTTTAATCCTAGAACTCGGGAGGCAGAGGCAGGTGGATCGCTGTGAGTTCGAGGTCAGCCTGGTCTACAAAGCGAGTCCAGGACAGCCAAGGCTAACACAGAGAAACTTTGTCTCAAAAACAAAACAAAACAAAAAACAAAAACAAAATCAGTCACATCAAAGTTAGACAAAATAAACCAACGGAAGAAAAAGCACACAAGAATCAGGGCAGGAATCAGACACACTTGTTCACACACTCAGGAATGCCATAAAAACACTAAACTGGAAACCATAATAAAAGCACAGAGGACCTGGTGCTGACCTCTGCCTCAGCCTCTGTGAGTTCATATGAGCTTGGCTCAGTCCATTTAGAGGGCTCTGCTTTCTTGGTGTCCTCCATTCCCTCTGGCTCTTACCCTCTCTGTCTCCTCTTCCTCTGGGTTCCCTGAGCTCTGACGGAAGGGATTTGATGGATATATCCCATTTAGGCCTGAGTGTCCCAAGGTCTCTCACTCTCTGCTTACTGTCTAGCTGTAGGCCTCTGTATTTGTTCCCCTCTGTTGCGGGAGGAAGCGTCTTTGTAGATTGCTGAGCAAGGCACTGATCTATGAGCATAGCAGGATATGAACAGATGTGATTTTTCTCTTTCTTTCTTTAGCTTCATAGAAAATCTGCCTCTGGGTGTTGAGTTTGTAAGCATGTACAAGACCTTTCCTATCAAAACTTAACTAAAATGGTTGAACTTCATGTGTATCTTAAGTAGTCTCTTCAAACTACCAAACCAAAACCTGGCTCAGAATCGATCCAATTATCTGAACACACTGCTGGCTCCTACGTTTTTTCAGGTCATTCTAGGAGCCAACTGGAGTCACCGCATCAGTTCCACCATCGTTGGAATGTATATAAGCAAGGAACCAGACATCAAATCTTTTGTCTTGAGGGGTTAATGCTCAGCAATGCTCCTGTTCCAGCTATTAAAAATCTCCTAACCCAACTCCCATCCAAATTCAATTCCATCTTTATTTAAACTTCTCATTATCCTAGTAAGCAGAGGTGACTAATAACAACTGCGATAGAAATCTGGGCCACGGGTATTTTAAGAGCCCATTAATTTTCATCTTAAATGTGTGGTTGGTGACTTTTTTTTTATTTTGAGACAGGGTTTCACTATGTTGCCCTGGCTGACCTGAGACTCACTAGGTAGATCAGGTTGGCCTCAGACTCACTGAACTCTACCTACTTCTGAGTACTTACATTAAAGGCACTGCCCCCACCCCCACCCCTAAAGACAGGGTCCATTCTGTAGTTCTGGGCTGACCTGGAACTCAAAGTCCTTCGGCAATCCTCCTGCGTCTGCTTCTATTATACTGAGATTATAGGCCTGAGCCACCTTGCCCTACAAGAGACCACTGAACCTATGAGTCTGGCATTGACAGAACATCAACGCTAACCAGAAAGTCCACAGTGCTAATGGGTTAGCCCTATAATAAAATATTGAATGTTTGAGAAATCGAGCAACCAGCGGGTCATGTTCCCCTCATTTGATCAGTAAGTTAAGACAGCCTGCTTCACCTTACTCAACGGAGCTCCTCAGGCTACTGGGTCAGAACAAACCACTTATCAAAGTTAAATGAATTCTGACAACACTGTGCCGCAACTCCGCAGGCAGAAAGCAACGCCAACTGTCATGCCAGAGCTATGAGATAATGGGGATTTCAAAATGTTTCTCTCCTAGCTCGAAGTCCAGCCAAGCAAGCCCTTGCCGATGGGCACCTCAGCATCCCAGAAAGAAGCCAAGCGGAGCTCCATAGGGCACTCTGCTGGGGCAGAGACGGGGAGACCTAGGCAGGGTTTTTACTCTTGACGCTCCTGGCTCAGAAGCAACAGGACTCTAGAGGGTCCCCTAACTAAGGAGAGGGGTCTCTTTAAAATAAGACTAAAAATTAAAAAAAAAAAAAGACAAAAATCAAAACCAGAAAGCAAGCAGTAGTCAGCTGCTGCATGTCTATGTTTAAAAGTAATAAAATAAATTCCTTCCCATAATAATATAAAATCTAGTTGGTCAAAGTTGGGAATGCTGCCAGACTTAGAAAAAGAGAGGATGTTTGGTTAAAGAGGACACACTGCCAGAGAGGCAAGTGCGATGCTAAGTGAACTCATTAGAACAAATTCACGCCCGTCCCCAGGGACGTGGAGGGCAGGTGCCTGTATACCCTGCCAGGCACCGGCGAACACCCACCGAGACAAAAAGAGCTTCCAGGGAAAAGTAAACTTGTTCACAGATTCAAAGATATAATACAGCAAGAAAACCAACCTATTTTCAAATCCAAATGCCAGCAATAAATTTGCTGGACTATTGCCGCTGGCCTTGACACAGAGAAAGGTGCTGATTTGTCAAAGTCTTCAGTATGCTATCTCTGGGGACAAACCACTACTGGGTCTGGGGAGAGAAGCCATTGTTATCCCTTTAACAGACGGCCCCCTTTATGTGGCTTGAGATGATGATGGATTCCCCAGGGCTGGCGAGTTGTGTCTTGCATCTGCGCTGGGAGCTCGGCGACCCAGCTGCTAGCCCAGCCCGTTTGGCTCATCACTGGCTGCTCAAACCCTTGCCACCCGCTCTCATCCGGCCACCTGCGCCACTGCTCCGGAGTAAGGGTTCCCGTTCTCACGAGCTTCGTTTCAGTCCCTTCTAATCCACTGGCTTTCTCTAGAATTTCCTGGGACTGCCAGAGTCTCTTTTCTCTCATCCCTGCCAGCATGCCACCTCTATGGATTTCACTGGTGGGCTATCTTTTGCGATCTGCTCCTAGCATTTCCCTCAGAGTGTTTCCAGAAATTCGCAACGGGGCTTCACTCCTGATGAAACCCCAGATTGAATTTCTGAAGGCCGAACCCCGGGGCAGACAAATCTGCTCAGCTCGAACCCCAACCGTCCTGTCCCTCAGAACCGTTGCTTCCTCCATAACCCAATGAGTTCAGTACCTAGACTGCAGTCCAAAAAACGCTCTGGCCGACCACCCTGGGCCTCAGTTTCCCTGAAAAGCTCTGGACTTCTAAAGATGCCTCCAGCGCCTCCACCCCAGGGGAGAAGGACCTGTGCCTTTCTGGCTATCTAACCTCGGTGGCTCCATCTTCCCCTGGCTCTTGTGCACAGGCACATATGATTTCACCATTTCCCCAAGGCGGGCTGCCTTTTTTTTTTTTTTAAGCATATGTAAGTATTGAATAAAGCATCCCGAAGCCCGGCCGGACCCCAAACCTACGAAATTCAAAGGCACGTGGACCCTTCCAACCCGACCGGCTTCCGGAACTCGATCCCTGGATACAGAGTTGCTAGCCACTTTTTCCTGGTGCCGGAAAGCACTCTAACCCCAGAGTTCCGAAACTCAGCGCCCCCAACTTGTACACCCACCTCTGGGCGCTGGCTCCGAGAGCGCAGTACTCCGGCTCGGCTCCAGCGTGGCGCGGCCGCTGCCTGCTGCTCTCGGGATCCAGGGAAAGACGCGCCACAGCCCCGAGGTGGGGCCAGCGCATCTGCCAAGAGCAGCAGCCTCTGGGCTTGCCTGAGACCCAGGAGCCCCGCCCACTCGTCCAGGCCCGCCCCACTCCATGCCGGTGGTCCGCCCCTCCTTTTTCACTGCTCCTCCCCATCCACCTATACCTCTTTTTGGAAGCTGGCACGGAACCTAAGCCTTGAGAAATGCATGAATGAATAAATGGAGAAACCGAAGGAATAGAGAAATGGCAAGAGAACGCGTTTCCTAGCTGGGGAGGGCGCTGTGTCTAAAGAGTGTCAGTGCATGGGGGGTGAGCCTGTGAGGGTGTTGCTGCATCCTTACGTGTGTATGAGTGCGTGTGGAAGTGTGCGATGCCTGTGCACGCTGACAGAGTGGGTATGTTGAGCTCCCATCTCAGGGGGAGAAAGCCATAACTGATCCCTGGGTAAGAGCCAATGCCCAGGGATTGGCTGGGAAGTGTATCTTAGTTACAATAAGGGTTTAAAGTGGCCCAGAGGTTGAGATGCGGGCAGAGGCTCTGGAAAATCATTGATTTGCCCAGCCTTCAGGCTGCGGTGCCTGTGCGGCTGTCTGTAGCTTCTTGGTGTCAAGCGCGTCTGTTAACAAAGCCAGAGGTGGGGAAGACGCAGCTGACGCTCAGCGTTTGGCTCCATTAGGCAGGTGGCCAGCCATCCCTCATTTCAGAGAGGTCTGAAATTTCAGTCTGCTATCCCCTCCCTCTCATGAATATTTAAATAATGTTAATGACCCTTTAAGAACCGACCAGTCTAGAAGTCCTTAGAGAGGACACCAACACACGCATAAATGCCCACCCCACCCCCACCCCCGAGAAAACAGTATTTTCAAAAGCAAGCTGGTGTGGGTCTTACTAGGCTTTAAAGCAAGTTTTCTGCAGAGGGAAAACCACATACAGTGGAGTCAGATTCAACTCCACTAGGGGAGCTTTCCTCCCGCAGCGATGCACTGGCCGCCCATGTCTGATTTCTGCACAATGCCTAGGGCTTTCTCAATGCTTCCCAGTCATCCCCACCCCCACCCCATGCCCAACCCGGACAATCACAGGGCCCCAGGGTTCAACTTCTGAAAGTCGGTTTGGATGACAAACACAACAGGGAAAAGTCGCTGTCCTAGCCTGATTTCACTTCCCTAACCTCCAGAGGTCCCCAACTTCCAATTTAAAGAAGTGATCCGGTGGGGGAAGGTCCCTGAAAGCCCTCTTCACTTAAGGAACAGAGAAGCAAGGCCCCTGTGGAAAGAGCTCTCTTAAGGCTGGGCATGATGGCAGACACCTTTAATCCCAGCATTCCTAAGGCAGAGAGGCTGGCAGATTTCTGTGGTTCGAGGCCAGCCTGGTTTACAAAGAAAGTTCCAGGACAGACAAAGCTACACAGAGAAATCCTGTCTCAAAAAAACAAAACAACAACAAAAAAAAAAAAGAAAGAAAGAAAGAAAGAAAAAGAAAAGAAAAGAAAGAAAGAAAGAAAAAAGAAAGAAAGAAAAGGCTCTCTCAGGCCTGAACCTTATCCCAACCCTGACCCAGGGAACCTGTTAAGTGTTCCAAGGACACTTCACTGGCCTTTATTCTGGCTTCTTTACCTTGGCACTTAGAGATTGTCTAGTACCAAGTTTTGTTTTTGTTTGTTGCTTGGGGTCTTTGGTCTTTTGAGACAATCGGACTCAACAGTCCTGGCTAGTCTGAAGAAGCCACCATGCCTGCCTTTCACCATTGGTTCTTCGTAGTTTTTGGACACAATTGGATTTCAGTAGTACTTACTGGCTAGCATCAGTTTATCTTCCTTCCCCCCCCCCTTCCTGTCTTCTTTCCCTCTTTCTTCCCCCTCTCTCCTTCCTCCTCCCTCCCTCCTTTTCCCCCTTCCTTCCTGGCCTGTAACATCAGCACTTGAGACTCTAAGGCAGAAGGACTGCTATCACTTTGACACCAACCTGGAGAGTTCTGAGCTAACCTGAGCTACAGTGTGAGATCTTATCTCAAAAAAGAAAGGACATAAAAGGGAAGAAAAATATCTGGATGCTCTACATCCTGAAACTATTTTGAACGCATCAGTATCACATGAGAATGCTCCTGTAAGGCATATGCTTGGGCACCACAGGTATTTATTTTATGGACCACAGACTAGACAAGGAAGGCTTCCAAAATCAAAGCAGAGGTGATGTTTATTCAAACCCACTGTGGCAGGTGTTTCATTAGTCTCCTCCTATATGCCTCAATTAGAGGCAGCATAAAAATTACAAATGAAATTTGTTTCATTATTGGGCAATGGCGGCACACGCCTTTAATCCCAGCACTCAGGAGGCAGAGGCAGGTGGATCTCTGTGAATTTGAGGCCAGCCTGGTCTACAGACTGAGTGCAGGACAGCTGGGGCTACACAGAGAAACCATCTCTTCAACAGCAACAACAAAAACTCAAGACAACAACAAAACAACGCCCACCACCACCACCACCACCAAAAGACACAAGATTGTCCCAGAGAGCTCACTGGGCAATCCAAAGAGGCCAAGACTGTCCTCAATGAAAGAGAGTCATCATCTCATCCTTCTGACAAGAAATCTAATGAAAAGCATCTGCTGGAGAACTTCATTTCTTAGTGCTAGACGTGTTTGTGGTAAATTGGAGGCCAGCCGGGGTGCCACATAGAGAAACCTTATCACCCACCACCACCACCACCACTCCCCTGCAAAAGATGTGAGGACGTTTGTAGCAATAAATCTGGTTGTTGGGAGGAGATCTCATTTCTCCCTCATGGGTCCATGTGCTTCTACCACTTGAAGCTGCACTTCTACTTGACTTACCTTTCCCTAATAGAGAGAGACCGTTGTTGTGGGGTTTTTGTTTTGTTTTGTTTTGTTTTTGTTGTTTTGTTTTTCCAGATATGGTTTCTCTGTGTAGCCCTGCTTTCCTGGAATTGGCTCTGTAGACCAAGCTGCCCTCAAACTCACAGATATCTGCCTGCCTCTGCCTCCTAAGTGCTGGTATTAAAGGCGTGCACCAACCAGAGCCTGGCCATGAGGGACCTTCCTTTACTCATGAGTGTTGAAGCAGCCATTCATCCTCTGTCCCACCCCCAACCCCACCCTGCTAGAATTTCCAAATGAACACAAAAACAAATAAAAAAACAAACAAACAAAACAAAACAGACACCTTGTTAGCCCTTGGCATGGTGACAGGACCCAGAAATCTCTCTCTTTCTCTTTTTAAAAAAGATTTATTTATTATTATGTATACAGTGCTCTGTCTGCATGTACACCTGCAGGCCAGAAGATGGCATCAGATCACATGACAAATGGGTGGTTGCTGGGAATGTGGTTGCTGGGAATTGAACTCAGGACCTCTGGAGGTGCAGTCAGTGACCTTAACCTCTGAGCCATCTTGGGAAGAGAATCTCAAGTTTATGCTATATCCCAAGACCTTCTCTCAAAACAAACAATGATCTGGGTATGGTGGCACATACCTTTAATCCCAGCACTGGGGAGGCAGAAGTAGGTGGATTGCTGTGCTTTCCAGGCCATCCTGGACTACAAAGCAAGTCCAGGATAGTCAAGGCTAACACAGAGAGACCCTGTCTCAAAAAACAAAAAACAAAAAACAACAACAACAAAAAAATGTTAGGGCAGAAGAGTAAGTGGGGACTGGACAAAACAGATGCCATAAAGCAATACTTCTGTGTGTGTGTGTGTGTGTGTGTGTGTGTGTGTGTGTGTGTGTGTGTGTGTGCGCCATGTGCACGTATGTGTGAGAGAGAGTGCACTTGTGTGAGAGTATGTTATGTGGGAGTATGTACTTGTCCTGACCTTTTTTCCCTGAGTGATCTGACCTAGGAGTCTGTATTTGTTTGCAGTTGATTCTTTCCCACAGCCTGGTTTGGGGAGCATAGTCACCTCAAGTGGGGAAAGGAGGAAGTAAGCAAAGGAGACCGACCAGGACATCATCCTTTGAGGACCATGTGGCTCCTGGCACAGTTTGCCATGCTTGTCTTTCCTTTGCTTCCTCTCCAGGGTCTCTCACTTCCCGTGCCCAAGAAGATTCTTTCCTGTCTATTCCATGTTTATTTCCTTTTCCCGAATGCTCACACTTGGTCTCTCCTCTGCCAAACTCTCTAACAAGGAAGTGGTGACCTGATCCAGCTCACCCAGCTGCTCAGCCTTTTTTGGTTTTGTTTTCTCTGTGTAGCCCCAGCTGTCCTGGAACTCTCTCTGTAAACCAGGCTAGCCTTAAGCTCACAGGGATTCACCTGCCTTTGCCTCCTGAGTGCCGGGATTTAAAGTACGTGCCACCATGACCAACTTGTTTCAGCCTTTTAAAATAGCTGTTTTTAAAATGCACCCATGAAAGCCAGGTGAGGCGGCCCATACAAGCAACCACAGCCCTCTTGGACTGGGGATGGCACACTGATTCATGCAAGGTCAAAGACAACCTGGGCAATTCCAGGTCAGACTGAATACTTGTCTAAAGACAAAAAGAGAAAGCAGAGTCCCTATGGTAAGGACAAAAACAATAAGCTATTAGCCATGGTAGCACATGCCTGTAATCCCAGGATTCAAGAAATAGAAACAGGGACATCAGGAGTGCACAGTCATCTTTGGCTATATAGTAAGTTCTAAGCCAGTATGGGTTACAGGAGACCATGTCTCAAACTAAGCCAAACCCAACCAACCAGCCAACAATCCAACCAACCATGCAACCATCCAACCATCCAACCAACCAGCCAACAATCCAACCAACCATGCAACCATCCAACCAACCATCCAACCATCCAACCATCCAACCAACCAGCCAGCCAGCCAACCAAATAACCAGCCAAGCCACCATCTAAACGTGCATATAACCCTACTCGTCAGGAAACTGAGGCAGAAGGAACTCAAATTTGAAGCCAGCATTGGCTACATGGTGAGTTGAAGGTCAATTTAGGCTATTGGCTACCTTGTCTCAAAAACAAACAAACAAACAAACAAACAAACCTAAAAAATCAACTGGGCATGGTAGTGCACTCCTAAAAATCCCAGCTCTCAGGAGGTGGATTCAAGGTCATGCTTTCCTACTTAGTAAGTTCAAGGCCAGCCTGGGCTATATGCAGACTGCCTAATAAAGGACCAGTGGAGTAGAGAGGAGCTGCACAGTTAGGGATATGAGGTGCTGGTGGGCCTTGAGTGTCTTAGCTGCAGAGGCCTGTGACCGCATTTGCTGTTCATGAGAACACATCTATGTAGTATTTTGGTGATTACCAATGAAGTTCTAGAAGGTCTAAGCTCGTGTCCTGGCTGAGAATTTGACCTTGTTTAATTAATGAAGCATTTGAAAACTCTAGTAAACACTCCAGAGGTGATGCCCAACAGGAAAGAACACAGAACAAACTGATCTTTAAGCACAGTGCTGCAAGCCTTAGATGTTTAATAATGCTTGGAATTCATGCAGCCTGCTTGTACCCTGGGATAAGCCAGTTCCAGCAGCAAGAGTCTCCATAAGTTCTCATCAAGGATCCACACTAGAGACCTGGATTTATAAGAATCTATCTTTTGATTCCAACGATCCTTAACTATTTGCTTGATGTTAAGTAAGATGGAGGATTTTGTTAGCTTGTCTGGTTTGAGTTTTGGTGAAAATCAAAGCCAGAGGCTCACTAAGCAAACGCTGCAACTCTGAGACACAGCGACTCCGTCAGGAGAATTGTATTTCAGTTTACTGGTGTCAGGGGTTTGGTGTCTTGTCTGTTCTTTTGGTTTTTTGGGTTTTTTTTCTTTGTTTTTTGTTTTTGTTTTTTGGGTTTTTTTTTTTGAGACAGGAATTGGTTGTTTGTTTTTTGTTTTTTGTTTTGTTTTGTTTTGTTTTTGAGACAGGATTTGGTTGTTTGTTTTTTGTTTTTTGTTTTGTTTTGGTTTTTGTTTTTTTCTGTGTAAAAGTCCTGGCTGTCTTGGAACTCTCTCTGTAGACTAGATTGGCCTTGAACTCACAGAGATCCACTGGCCTCTGCTTCTGGCATGCTGGGATTATAGGCACACACTACTACACCCAGCTTTGCTTTATAATGAGAACATGCAGTGGATGTATACCTCAGTGGCAGAGTGTTTGACTAGTACAAACAAAGCCTTGAGTTTGATTCCCCCCAAAATAAAATAAACTATGAGATTTTCTTAGTAATTTCCAAGCTTTCACCTGCCTCCAAACTTTTGAGTACAGACTGTTAAATTATACTTACTCATCAAAGGTGGTGGTGGTTGCTGTTGTTGTTGTTGTTGGTGGTGGTGGTGGTGGTGTTATGATGATGATGATGTGGCTGGCTTTGTTGTGAAGAGTACCTATTGCTCTGCAGAGGACCTCAGTTTAGTTCCCCCATCCACATTGAGCCACAACTACTTGTACCTTCAGGTCCAGAGGCTCTGGCACCCTCTTTTGGCCTCAGCAGCCATGTGCACAGACACACTTGCAGACAAAACACTCCCACACATAAATTACTTTAAAAAATATTTCTAAGCCTTGTCAGATTGGGACCATGGCCAACACAAAATCACTTTAAAACCGCAATAGTTATGCTGGCCACATATGTTGCAATAGATAAAGGCCTTTACCACCAAGCCTGATGACTGATGTTTAATCGTAGGGACCCACAAAGTGGAAGGAGAGAATTAACTCTCTCTGTCTCTGTCTCTGTCTCTGTCTCCGTCTCTGTCTCTGTCTCCGTCTCTCTCTCTGTTTCTCTCTCTCTCTCTCTCTCTCTCTCTCTCTCTCACACACACACACACACACACACACACACACATATGAACAAATAAATCTAATATTTAAAAATTAAAAAAAAAGAAACTATAACTGACAGCTGTGGATTTACAGGTTTATAATCCCAGCAACCGGAAAGCTGAGGCAGGAGTTGAAGGCCATAAAGAAGAAGAATCAAACAAAACTTTAAAAACAAAAGTAAACTAAGACATACACAGCATCTTGTCTTAGAAGAGTTTTCGTCTTATTAAGTCCTCTTAGAGCCCCATGTCCTCTGCTCCCAAATGAGGCTCCAGTCTGCTAAGTAATTCATAGGTGGGCTGAGATAAGACGGTAGCACAGAGAGGGAGAACGGGGTGCTCATGTGCTGGAAGGCAGGGCGCAGCTGCTCTTGTGCTCCCATGCCAAGCTTGGACTTTTTATTTTTTGGGTTTTTTTTCTCCCTTATATGGCTGTGGACAAATCAGAATGCTAGTGATATGACAGCTAGAGCTAAGATAAAAATCCCAGGGCACTAAGGCATTCTTTTTATTTTACAATACAGCAGAATGTAAAGAGGAGGAGGAGGAAGAGAAGAGGAAGAAGAAGAAGAAAAGAAAAGGAAGAAGAAGAAGAAGAGAAGGAAGGAAGGAAGAAAGAAAGAAAGAAAGAAAGAAAGAAAGAAAGAAAGAAAGCCAGGAGCACAGAGCTGGGTCCTGCTCTGTCACTGTGTGAACCCAGGAAAGTTTCCCAGCCTCTCTGTCCTTCCATAGTCTCCTCTATATTTCTAAGACTTATGGGCAGCAATTATATCCTCCCTTGCAACAGACTAGTCTGGTTGCCTGGGTGTGGTAGTATATGCTTTCACATGCTTGCTGACCCCAGTATTCAGTCAGGTAGCAGAAGCAGGAGGGTGTGGCGCATGGTGTGTGGTGTGTGCGCACGTGTGTGTGTGTGTGTGTGTGTGTGTGTGTGTGTGTGTGTGTGTGTGTGTGTGTATGAGTTAGTGCTTGGCTGCCTGTTCTAGCCAGTAAACCAACCATCTTGTCTGAGTACATGCTTTCTCTTTTCTTTTTTCTTTTTGGTTTGAGACAGGGTTATAGATACCATAGAACTCATGGTTTAGACCAGCCTGGCCTTGAATTTACAGAGATCCCATTGCCCCTGTCTGCCTCTGCCTCCTGAGTGCTGGGATTATAGGCATGCACCATCACGCCCAGCTAATTTTAATTTTTAGAAACAATTTATTTTTATTTTATGTACATTGATGTTTTGCCTGCATGTATGTCTTTGGAAGGGTATTGGATCCCTGGGGCTGAAGTTATAAATAGATGTGAGCTGCCATGTGGGCACTGGGAATTGAGCCTGGGTCCTCTAGAAGAGCAGCCGTCTCTCCAGCCCCTATTTTTAATTATTTAAAGATCTTTTTAGCTAGGCATGGTGCCACAAGCCTCTAATCCTAGTACCTAGGAGGCAGAGGCAGGCAGGTGGATCTCTGTGAGTTTAAGGCCAGACTGATCTACAAAGTGAGTACAAGACAGGCAAGGATGCACAGAGAAACCCTGTCTCTAAAAACAAAAAAAAACAAAAGCAAAACAAACAAACAAAACAAAAAGTTCTTTTTTATTCCAGGTGGTGGTAGTGTATACCTTTAATCCCAGTACTTGGGAGGTCGAGCCAGGCAATCACTATGAGTTCAAAGCCAGCTTGGTCTACAGAGTGAGTTCCAGGACAGCCAAGGCTACACAGAGAAACCCTGTCTCAAAAAACCAAAAAGGAAAAAGAAGAAGAAGAAGAAGAAGAAGAAGAAGAAGAAGAAGAAGAAGAAGAAGAAGAAGAAGAAGAAGAAGAAGAAGAAGAAGAACTTTTAATGTATGGATGTTTTGCCTGTGTGTATGTATATGCTAGTATTCACAAGAGGCACAAAACAAAGTGCAAAGAATTTGCACGGATATCCTGAGTTTCATTGCAAATTTTGTTTTGCTTTGTTCCAGGTTGGTCCTTGTGTGCTGGGTAAGTGTTCTACCATGGAGCTACCCTCATACATGCATGTCTATCCATAGGTTTTACAAGCACAGATCTTAGCATGGGGGAAGGCACTGGAGAGCACGTAGAGGAGGTGGTGAAAGTGAGGTAGGAGCACTAGCTGCTCTCTTCAGTGTTTGTGAGGCAAGATCGACTCTCCTGCGAACCCAGCGCATTTTCCTGACACTTGAGCTGGAGGTGGAGTCCTCTGTGTTCTCTCACTATTTCAGAAACATGGGGTTCAGGGTAAATGGTCTCATGAATTCTTCTCAGACTTTCAGAATCATTTCTGATGGTTTGGAGCGATAACTGGGGCACACTGGAGATGGATAGACCCCTGATTCCCTGCCTAAGTGGGATAGAGCTTGGCCACCTTTCCTTAGCACTTCAGGCCAATGGTTTCCGTGCTCGCTGTCCACAGGTTCTGAGTTTGGCAGGTTCTGTGTTTGGCTTCCTCGACTCTGGTCTTGCTTGGCTTTCTGCTGGAAACCGCAGGCTCTGGCTTTTACACAGGAACCTTGCTTCCAAACCAGCTGGAGCAAATCATTGTTAGGATAACACACCTATCTCCCCCGGGAGTTGACATAGACGATGCAGATAACACCAAGAGACAACTTCTAGAGCCTTCTTGTCAGGAGACACTCCCATGCAGGATTGCTCACAATGAGCATAGAGGAAACATGTGGATGTTCTGAGGAAATATCTGCAAATGTTTTGGAACTTTTGCTAGAAATATCCTCACTAGTGCCATCTATTTTAGGAGGTAATTACTCACAGAAAAAAAAATTTTTTTGAGACAGGGTTTCTCTGTGTGGCATTGGCTGTCTTGCACTCACTTTGTAGACCAGGTTGGCCTTGAACTCACAGAGATCCATCTGCTTCTGCTTCCCTGAGTGCTGGGATTACAGGCTGAGCCACTATGCCCAGCCTAATTTTTTTTTTTAATTCAGTGTCTTGTTATATAACTGAGGTTGGCTTTGACCTCTCGGAAGATCCCCCTTGTCTCCTGAGTACTGGTGATGCTCAGCATGCTTCACCATGCTGGCTTTTGATTCTTTGTTTTGTTGTTGTTTTGGTTTGGTTTTTGAGACAGGGTCTCTCTGTGTAGCCTTGCCTGTATTGGACCCTCTTTGTAGACCAGGCCGGCCTCGAACTCACAGAGATCCACCTGCCTCTGCCTCCCCGAGTGCTTGGATTACAGTCATGTGCCACTGCGCCCAGCTATGGCTGGCTTTTGACAAAGAGGGCATCTTAGCAGGTAACAAGGTTTGTAGAAGCCCTGGAATACTTCACCAGGGCTGGCCTGATGGCTTGGTGGGTAAAAGCACTTGCAGCCAAGCCTGAGGACCTGAGTTTTATCCCTGGAACCTGGATAGCCAGAGAGAACTGACTGTGAAAAGTTGTTCTCTGGCCTCTGTATACACAGGCATATGCACATCCACTGACACCTACCTACACAAACTCAGTCAATAAGTGTAATTTAAAAAGACTATTTTGTCAACATTTTAAAAGCTGGAATGATGGCTTGGGCTGTAATTCCAGCTATTCCGGTCCTAGGTTCAATGCATGTTATTATCTAAGACAAATAACAAATGAACAAAACAAAGCGCACACACACACACACACACACACACACACACACACACACACACACACAGTGGCACACATTTATAATTCTAGTGTTTGGGACGCATAACAGAAGGATCAGGAGCTCCATGTCATATTCAGCTATGTGACAAGCTCAAGGCCAGCCTGGGCTATATGAGACCGTGTATCAAAAGGGTATGGGAGAAGCTAATGGGTCCTGGGCAGAGTTTCCTATGATTTTGCTTTGTAGAGAAACAGGATCCCTCTCAGAAGCCTTAATTTCTAAGAGAAAATGTGTGTGGAGAGACATTTGCTGATAGCTCATCAAGGTCTTAGACTGATTCAAACTTAAGGGCAGGAATTACGGACGTGAGCATCACACTGCATAGTTGCCAGTATATTGTGCAGGTTTAAAGTTTCGTAAAATATATGTCTTAAATGAGAATTAGTGGAGTTCAGGATTTGGGAGTAGGCTTTCTCCCTGAACCTCAACAGACCAGATGTACTTGCTAGTTTCATGTCAACTTGACAAAAGCTTGAGAAAATGCCTCCATAAGATCTGGCTGTAGAGCATTTCCTTAATTAGTGATTTATGGGTGAGGGTCCAGCTCACTGTGATACTATCCCTGAGCTGGTGATTCTGGGTACCACAAGAAGGCAGGCTGAGCAAGCCATGGGGGAGGAAGCCAGAAAGCAGCACCCTTCCATGGCCTCTGCATCATCAGCTCCTGCCTCTAGGCTCCAGCCCTGTCCTGACCTCCTTCAGGGAATAACTATAATGTGAAAGTGTAAGTCAAAGAAACCTTCTCTCCCCAACTTGCTTTTGGTCATGGTGTTTCATCACAGCACCAGAAACCCCTAACCAGGACACAAGACTAAAGTCAAAATGGAACCATCCATGTGGAAGCCACTTGTCATCAAACTCAAAGTAAAGTTGCGCTCCAAGCCTTTAAAAACTTGGGACAACAGGAAAGGGCCATGTTTCCCAAGCAGAGCATTACCAAGGGTTTCTGCTTCAATGCGATGCCCTTTCATCCTTTGGTCCTGACAAAGCAGCCTGAAGTTTCCTGCAGTTACCCCATCACTTACTCCTATTGTTCTGTCCCCTTGTCGCTCCTCTGCAGAGGAAGCAGACCTGAGACAGCCAATATGCTTTTGCCATTTGATGTTGTCCTTTTTATCTCCTTCCAGACTATAAAACCATCTGGCAGCCAATGGCAGCACTGCTTATATCTTTCAGAAGTACTGTCTGATTCCAAGACAGTAAACCACGGTAACTTAAGATTATCAGACCAAAACCAGGCATGTTGGCTCAGGACTGTGATCCCAACACTTGCGAGATTGAGGCAGGAGCATTGCCACAAGTTTGAGGCTAGCCTGGGCTATTTGGTGAGATGCTGTCTCTGAAAACCAATAAAATATCAAGAAACGGATGTTTGAACTAAACTGTGGCTTTTTATTTATACAGTTGTCAGCCTTGAAATTAAAAAAAAAATCCAAACCCACAAATAAACATCAAACCACAGTGATCATCGCCTTTGCTGCACTGTCCTGTCCATGACTTCTAAACTGAGCAAATAAAAATACAGACTGCCTAGCCAAATTGAACTTTAGATCAACAACATGTGATTTCTCCTCTTCTTTTTTTTTTAAAGGATTTTTTTCTTTATTTATTTTATGTATATGAGTCCTTTATCTGTATTTCAGAAGAGGGCATCAGATCACATTATAGATGGTTGTGAGCCACCATGTGGATGCTGGGAATTGAACTCAGGACCTCTAGATGAACAGCCAGTTCCCTTAAGCTGAGCCATCTCTCCAGTCTGTGATTTCTTTTCGTTCTTTCTTTCTTTGACTTTTTGAGACAGGATTTCTCTTGTAGTCCTGGCTGTCCTGGACTTGCTTTGTAGACCAGGCTAGCCTGGAACTCACAGAGATCCACCTGCCTCTGCCTCCCAAGTGCTGGGACTAAAGGCGTGAGCCATCATGCCTAGCAACAATGCTTTATGCAGTATTTGGAGCATACTTACTGTTAAAAAAAGATTACTGCTTAAGAATTATCTCAAGTTCAACTTTATTTGGGTCAGCAGAATATTTGGGGGGTGGGGGAGATTTGATTTTTGTGGCTGAGGTTGAATCTAGGCCTTGAACATTCTAAGCACATGTATGTCAGTAAGCTAAGCCACTGGCTCCAGGTTTCCACTATTTTAACTGGCTAAGTAATTCCTACCCATCTCTAGGGCCCTGTGGGTTCAGCTAACAACAACCAAACCCAAACACCCAAACCCAAAACCAAAATTTGCATTTACTATTCAAACATTAAAGTTACAAAGTATTTTTTTTCCTTTTTTTGATACAAGGTCTCACAGTGTAGCCCAGGCTGCCCTGGAACTCACTATGTAGCCAAGGCTGACCTCAAACTCCTGACAAATCCTCCTGCCACAGCTCTAAGTGCTAGGATCATGGTCATGATTCTCCTCTCTTGGCTACCAAGTGTCTTTCCATCCCATCCAAACCCCGATTTCTGAATCTTTGTATGTGATCTAACTTCACCTACCACAGTCATGACCACATCTGTGAAGAAAGGTTAGGAATAGTCTTCCTTTGTTGTTTTGAGGATCATAAGGGATGGACAGAAGGAGAAAATAATAGCAAAAATAACGGAGATGGTGTGTGTAAGTGTTTGGCACAGTTCTCAGCTCAGAACAAGCACTCTATTCCGTCTGTTACTGTTGCAAGAGGGCACAGTGAGAAACTGAAATGGCTCAGGAAAGTCCTGGGGTCTTTGAGTTGCCAGACACGAGATCCTCATCTTTATGTGACTGAGATGTTGTGACCTCAGGCATTCATTGTAATCGACAAATAAGAGTCAGCACACAAGAATAATAACAAGCAGGTGGCTGGAGCAGAGTCGCTTATGACAAATTCCTCCATACACATTTCATTTAAAATGCTTTGGTTTTCTTTTTAAAGATTTATTTATGTGTTATTTTTGTGTGTGTGTGTGTGTGTGTGTGAGTGGGTGTTTGCATGCATGTGCACCACATGCATGCAGTGGCCACAGAGGGTGTTGACTTTCCTGGGCCTGGAAGTATAGGTAGTTGTGAGCTGCCATGTGGGCACTGGGAGCCAAAGCCAGGCCTTCTGAAAGAGCAGCCAGTGCTCTTAGCTGCTCGTGGAATCATCACCCCAGCACTGGGACCAGGCTTCCGACTGGCTTGATTTTGATTTTGTGCAGGGCTTGTGTGGATAACCACAACTGCAGTGAGTTCATGAGTATGACAGCCAGGTCATATCAAGAACACAGTATTTTTATGTACTACTCTCGGGCTGAAGAATGGCTCAGAGGTTAAGAGCATTGGCTGTTCTTCTGAAAGGCCTGAGTTCAATTCCCAGCAACCACATGGTGGCTCATAACCATCTATAATGAGATCTGGTGCCCTCTTCTGGCCCGAAGGTACACATGCAGGCAGAGCACTGTACAAATAATAAATAAATAAATAAATAAATAAATAAATAAACAAATAAAACGCATGTACTATTCCATAAAGTGGGTCTTATATTCTTTCTGCCCTTCCCTCTTGTGTGCTGATCCCTGAGCTTTTCAGAAGTGGAGTGGGGGCTTACTTTGTGAGATGGGATCTTCTCGTGTGGCCTAACTTGGCCTCACATTCAACATTCTAGAATCATAGTATGCTGGGATTAGAGGTAAACCCATCATCATACCCAGCTGAAAATGTGTGAGTTGTGTAAAAATTTATTTTGAGACAGAGTCTTTCACACTGTCCACAATAGAGTTGAACTCCAGCAATTCTCCTGCCTCGGCCTCCCAAGGCCTAGGGTTACAGATGGAAGCAATTATACCCAGCGAAAAATATGTTTTGACTTGGGGTTTTTGTTTGCTTGTTTGAGGCAGAGTCTCAATAAGCCAGGGTCCTGGCTGGCCTAGAACTTGGTCTGTAGACCAGGCTGCCCTGGTGCTCACCGAGATCTTCCTGCCTCTGTTTTCTAAGTGTCAGGATTAAGGGTGTATATCACTACGCCCCATTGAAAGTATGTACTTTGAAGAAAATGTAAGACAATTATTCTGAAAGAGAAAGTACTGTGAAATTGTCCCACATAACTCTGGGCTGCTTCCTCACTAACACGGCCAACCCCCTCTGAGATCCACTACCTAAAATAGACTCAGAGACCTAAAAAAAAAAAGAATGCATGATAAAAATTTCCTTTAGCCAGGGAACAAATTTAGAGCAACCTCTATGTGTGCTCAGTGAGGACCGAACTTCTGGTCCCAGATGTGCCTTTTTGCCCTGGGCCCCCAACACAAAACAATGCCCCTCAATGTTGTCACCGTTGAGAACAAAGGGCAAAAGACTCTCCACTATAGGCAACAAAAGGCTCTCCAGAATGGCTTTTTATACCCAAAGCCAAAGAAAGCTATAACCTGTGACCTCCATTCACCGCAGGAAGAGTCCGAATGCTTTCCCTGCTTTGTAATGGAGAACATCTGCCCTTCTCAGGGGACAGTCCCTTTCCCAGGGACACGTTTCACACGCAGAGAAGCATCCTTAACTTGGAAATGTGCCCTTCTCAGAGGCTCTATCCACAGTCCCTAAGTTGCCTTCAGGGTGCCAGTCTTGATTGTGGCTTAAGCAAGGGAGAAATGTTGCAGATATAACGAGAACACAAAGCTTTTTCTTTTTTTTTTTCTTTCTTTCTTTCTTTTCTTTTTTTTTTTTTTTTTTGGGTTTTTTTTTTTTTTTTTTTTTTGAGACAGGGTTTCTCTGTGTCACATTCCTTGGCTGTCTGGCCTCCCTTCTGTAGACCAGGCTGTCGTCGAACTCACCACGCCCCACCGGCCTCCCGAGTGGTGGGATTAAAGGCGTGCACCACCCATGCCTGGCTTACAAGGCTCTTTCTTTCTGAGAGAAATTCTGATGTTTGTGTTCCTCGTCAGAAACACTTAGTCTTTTTTTTCTTTTTTCTTTTTAAGATAGGTTCTCATTATGTAGCCCCGGCTGGCTTCAAACTCTCAGAAATCAGCCTGCGTTCGCCTCCTGAGTGCTGGGATTAAAGGTGTGCAGTAAGGCGAGGTTTTAGTCTTACTATGCATAGGACAAGGGAACGGTAGACCGCACCACGGTGGCATTGGAGAAGCCATGGATGGGTAGCCAAGACTGGAGATGTGTAACTACGGGTAGAAATTAAAGTGGTTTATCATCAGTTTTCTTGGAGTGAGGCAATAGCTTTGAGGGTGGGATATAAATTCCTATCAAGAGAAAAGATATGATGCAGATTGGAAGCAGGTCTTCCCAACCTTGCGCCCTCCTCCTGCTTTCTTCCCGGCCAGGCTGAACTTCTTCCCTGGGCTGCCGTTTAAAAGGACAGGCTCTAATAGGCGGGCTGGAAAGTGCTGCTCCCCTCGACCTGACCCAAGAATGGTCTTATAATAACAAATTACACACCGGAGTAGAGGAGGTCAGCGAAGATATTTTCTTTTCATTATAAGTAGCTAGGTGACAGGGAAAAAGCTTACAAGGCAAAGTGATTGCAAGCTTGAAGATTGGAGTTTGAGCCTCGGAGGCCAGGTTAACAAGCCAGGCATAGGGGTGTGGTTTTGTGACACACACACCCCCCAATGCTGAGGAAGTGAAGACAGGAGGGTCCCTGGGCCTCACAGGACAGGCAGCCTAGCCTACTTGGTGAGCTCCAGGGCCAGTGAGCAACCTTGTCTCACAGAAAGGTAGACAGTATCTGAGGGAGCAAGGCTTTGTCTTTGTCCTGTGGATTCTGCACACACACACACACACACACACACACACACACACACACACACACGTCTGAATTATTACAGAATTACTAGAGAAGTAACATTATATTATGGACCAGATGAAAATAACCCCACGAAACTACCACATTTCTCTTTCTTTTTATCTTTTCTCTTTCTTTCTTTCTTTCTTTCTTTCTTTCTTTCTTTCTTTCTCTTTCTCTCTCTCTTTTATTTATTTATTTATTTTTGTTGTTGTTGTCTTTGGTTTTTTTGAGACAGAGTTTCTCTGTGTAGCCTTGGCTGTTCTGGACTCACTTTGTAGACCAGGCTGGCCTCAAACTCACAGCGATCCACCTGCCTCTGCCTCCTGAGTCCCGGGATTACAGATGTATGCCACCTTGCCAATCCAGGACCTTCTAGCTTGTTCACTGTCTGGATGAGCCCCTTGTTTTCCACACAGGAGGTCAAACTACTGCTCACATCTTTTAAGCCTGAATTGTTTCCAAGAACAGCTAATGTCTTCCCAGCATCTTCAAAGTACATAGCATCACAGAGCACCCATATACGCATAGCCCCACTGTCTCCAGAGGGAAGTTCCTGGAAGCCTGTTTACTCCACTCATAGGCCTTCCAGAGTTAGCTTGTTGCAAACTGATCTATTGTTCATGTGGCTTCAGAAGGTGAAACCCATTTGGTGCTCGTAAACTGAAACCCGTCTTTCAGGAAAACGGAAAGTCTGTTTCCTACAGTTGTCGCTGGGAGAGGCAAACTTTAAGACCTCCTTTCACCGTCTTGCATGCTTTCCTTTTGTTTGTTTGTTTGTTTGTTTTGTTTTGTTTTTCAAGACAGAGTTTCTCTGTTTAACAGTCCTGGCTATCCTGAACTCACTTTGTCGACCAGGCTGGACTTGAACTCACAGAGATCTGCCTGCCCCTGCCTCCCAAGTGCTGGGATTAAAGGCATGTGCCACGGCTGCCCGGCTTCCTCCTGCATTCTTCTTTTTCTGATTTTTTAAAAAAAAATACATGTTTCCACAATTAGCCTGCATGACTAGACCAAGTGCTGCTCATTGAAACAGGTTGCAACTTGTGTCTATCAGTTAGCTTGTGAAAGTATAAAATCAAAACTAAACAGGGTGGCGGGGCATAGTTCACTGCAGAACACCTGTCTACCACATACCAGGCCCTGACCTCTTGCCCCAGCACCCCCAAAATGACCCCCCCCAAACTGTGGTAACCGGGCACACTCATAAGCCAAACATTATTCAGCATTAACAGTAATGAAATGGATACTTCCGGGAACTCTCTCATGTATAGATCTCCCTGCCAAAGCATGCTAAGCCTGCCACAAAAGATCGCATGTTTTAAGACTCCACATCCTTGAGCTGGGGTGGGAGGGGCTTGTAGGGTCTCACTGATGGGGCGAGTGTGGATGTGGAATGCTTGCCTTGTGTTTGCAATGAAGCATTTGCTAGAAATTATTAAATCAAACACATGAATGATCTTTATGGTATAAAAGCCATATGCCTCAAAAAGTAACTTTTTAAAAAAAAGCCAAAAAGAGAGGCAGAGGCAGGCAGATTACTGAGAGTTCAAGGCCAGCCTGGTCTACAAAGCAAGTCTAGGGCAGCCAAGGCTACGGCAGAAGTGGAGGCCAAACTCGGAAGGTTAGGAATTTAATGTTGTCCTTAGCTGCATAGTTTGAGGTCAGCCTGGGCTGCATAAAACCTCTGTTTATTTGTTTTGTTTTTCTGTAGCCCTAGCTATCCTAGAGCTCACTCTGTAGACCAGACTACTCTTGAACTCAGAGACCCACCTGCCTCTGCCTCCCTAGCGCTGGGACTAAAGACACCACTGCCCAGCCAAGACCTGAATTTAAGGAAAGGAAGGAGGGAGGGAAGGAAGGAAGGAAGGAGGGAAGGAAGGAGGGAGGGAAGGAAGGAAGGAAGGAAGGAAGGAAGGAAGAAAGGAGGGAAGGAAGAAAGGAAGAAAGGAGGGAAGGAAGGAAGGAAGGAAGAAAGGAGGGAAGGAGGGAAGGAAGGAGGGAGGGAAGGAAGGAAGGAAGGAAGGAAGGAAGGAAGGAAGGAAGGAAGGAAAAAGGTCAAGGGGAGAGAGAAAATTAGTTTTTCAAAAAGTAACTGAAATTTTAGAGTCTCTAAAAGATGAAAAATGAAAACAAAGGAACTGTGTGCTACAGGAGAATCTCACTGGGTAGCCCTGGCTGGCCTAGAACTTACTGTGTAGAAGTAGCCTGGCCTGGAACACAGAGATTTGTGTCTCACAGAATTCTACCTGCCTCTCCCTCCTGAGCGTGAGTACTGGAGTTAAAGGCATGCACTACCACATCCAGTGAGATTTTCTTTTCTTTTTCAACGATCAGTTTATTATTCATACAGTATTCTGCCAACATGTATGCCTGCACACCAGAAGAGGGCAACCGACCTCATTATAGATGGTTCTGAGCCACCATGTGGTTGCTGGGAATTGAACTCAGGACTTTTGGAAGAACAGCCAATGCTCTTAACCTCTGAGTCATCTCTCTAGCCCCTCTTTTCTTTTCCTTGTATTTTTATTTTTGTGTATTTTTGAGACAGGGGCCTATTAAATAGCTTAGACTTGCCTCAAACTGCTCTGTAGTGAAGCTGTTGCTAAAATGTCAGCAATCTTTCTGCCTCAGCATCTGAGGTATTGAAATTATAGGCGTGCACACCCACAAAGGGACTGATCCATTCTAGACAGGGGCCTCTTGTGGGAAGGAGTGTAAGCTTTGTCATAGGGGAAAGCAGTCTTGGCAGGCTTTGCCCTTGGACAACACCATGGATACTCCCTGAGATTAACCTTGAGATAGACTGGGTGGAGCCATCCTGGGCCTGGAATTCAGGAAGAGGACCGAGGGACTCCATCTGGACTATATTGTGTTTCTAATCCACCCTCAATGGGAGAGGGAGACTGCCCCTTGCACGTGAGATACAGGCAGGCGGAGAGGACAGAGAAGAACAGCAAGTTAAGACCGGGCTTGAGCACATGTGGATCGGGAAGAGAATCAGTGAACAGGCCGGACCAGTGCACAGGCCAGAGACACCAAGGGACCCATCCCGTGGAACGGATACCGGAAGGTTCACTCTTGTTTCCCTTTAACCTTTTTTCCCTTTTGTGCAAGCTAGTTGGGTTGTATAATAAATTTTAATTGTTAAGAAACAGCGCCAACAGTCTCTGCTCCCACATCCTTTAAAAATAATTAATGCATTTGTACCAGGTCTCATGGGAACATCTGCAAGAATATTGGACAGAAAATGCCTCTGGAGGAGGGACCAGCTGAGTGAGAGACTTCAAGAAGGAGATGAGGAACTAGCTAGGAAACTGTGAGTAAAAGCCAAATGAGTTTGTTTTTTGTTTTTAAGTAGGAACATTTCACGAATTTGTGCGTCATCCTTCAGCAGGGGACATGCTAAGCTTTGCTTCATTTCAATCTTAGTACATGTGATGCCAAAGAAAGCAGAGCCACGGGGCTTTAAAAACCGGAGCACCTGCCCTTGAGCTTGATCTGCTCGAAGGAGAGAAGAGTCTGGAAAGGGTTCAGACAGAGGAGACTCGTCAGGTCGGCCTTACTGAAAGGTGGCTCTGGCTAAAGACTAAATAGAGAGGACAGAGACAGATGCAGGCATGGAGTGGGAGACACAGCTAGAAGCAGTGAAATAGCCAGAGTCTATCAACTGCTCAGGGGGAGCTTCTCAACCAGGTCTGGTATTGCAGGCGTGTAATTGCAGTTACTTGGGAGACAGAGGCAGGAAGATGGCAAGTTCCAGGCTTGCTCGGGCTACAGTGAGTCCCAGGCTAGCCTGGACAACAGTAGTGAGACTCTGTTTCCAACGAATATAGTGAAAAGCAAGTCCAGGGCCGTCAAGGTTACAGAGAAACCCTGTCTTGAAAAACCAAAAGGAAAAATAAAATACAGCTCAGTGGTGAATTAATTGTAGAATGTTCTAGCATGTTCAATGTCCAGGACTACGGGAAGGAAAAAGAAGAGATAATTAAGGACAGGGAAGTCCTCAAACTCTAAACTCAATTAGGCATGGTGTCACAGACCTTTTTGGAAGGTTGGCACAGCCTGAACAACTTGACAAGGACAACCCTCATCCTCTCTCTCTCTCTCTCTCTCTCTCTCTCTCTCTCTTTCTCCCTCTCTCTCTCCCTCTCTCTCTCTCTTTGTCTGTCTGTCTTAAAGAGCTAGGATATAGCTCAGTGGTAAAGCACTTGCCTAGCATATGCGAAGCCCTTGGGTTCCATCCCTAGTACTCTGCAAGGAAAGAAATGCCTTCGCTTGCTCTTCTGAAATTTGAATCTTAAAAGTAGTAAGTAGCCTGTCAAGTTCCTGTTTCTCCCGCCAGGGGGATTCCCATAGCCAGGCAAGTTTAACAAACAATAATCCAAACCAATGTGATGGTGCACACCTGTAGTCCCACTACTCAGGAGGCAGAGGCAGATGGATTGCTGTGAGTTCAAGGCCAGCCTGGTCTACAAAGTGAGTCCAGGACAGCCAGGGCTACACAGAGAAACCCTGTCTCAAAAAACCAAAAAAAAAAAAAAAAAAACAAACAAACAAACAAACAAACTACAAAAAACAAGAAAAGGCAAACAAAAAACCCAAACAATAATCCATACCACACACTCATTCATTCACTCATTCATTCATTCATCCATCCACCCAGCTAGTCCCTCACTCATTCATTCAGTGTCTGAACAAACACAGACTAAGACAACTCAAAGCTCTCCTAAGTATGACTGTCTTTTTCTTGTGATGAATGGTGACGGCACAGGCTGAAATAAAGTCAACATTTCTCCCAAAACAAGAACAGGTAAAAGCAGCTCATAACAGGTGGACACAGTGAAGCAGGACACCGTGACAGATACACACACTATTGGTTTTCAGCCTCTGAAGCATTGGTAGGCAGCAAGTGTGAGTACTGTTCTAGATAGAAACATGAGGTCTCACTGTATAGCTTTGGCTGGCCTAGAACTCCCTATGCAGATGAGACTGGTCTTGAACTCAGAGATTGGTCTGACTTCACCACCATGCCCAGAAACATGGAAAAACCATAGTGCATTAGTCTCCTAAGGTGGCTATAACAAAGTGTCATAGACTGAGTGTGGGACTCTGCTGAATAAGGTTGAAGACCGACTTCTCATGATGGCTGTTTCATACTCGGTCTGTGAAGAACGGACTCCCTTTTTTGGTGGGATCCTAACTCTCCCAGATCTGGTCATTCCAGATTTTGTAAAGGGCATCACATAGTCCTAAAAGAAAAATACAGACCTGACCCTTTCCTGACAAGGAACTTTAACAAGCACAGGGAATTCCTGGAAGTACCCCACCTTATCCTGAGATCCTAGCCTCCAGCAAACTGCACCTAGGAGTCATCTCCTCACACATAGAATAATCAAGTACTGTTTTCTCCTTCTTGTGACAGGACCCAAGTAGTATTGACTGTAAACAAGGCAGTGTACGTAGATAAAGTATCCTGGTACCCTTAGCCCTAGGAATCAGGCACATTTACCCTCATGACCCACCCACTGGTTTATAAATCCCTGGTTCACGTGTAGAGTTTGGCTTGTTTTCTCACTCCATCAGGACAGTCTGAGACTCCATTTATTTCAGGGGGAACTGCCACTGGATGTCTGGGACACCCAGTGATCAGGCAGCAAAGGCAGAACTGCCTTTGCAGCGGCTGAGACCTGTTCAACTACTGAAAGCTTGGTGCTGACCCCCAAGGTGGGGTTGCCGCACCCTTTCTCCCAGTGGGTTTCAGACATTCGCTCACTTCTGCTGCCATGCCTGGCGAGGCAAACGAACCAAAGGGCTGTGACACTTAAATCTTGTGGAGTTCCCCAGTCTCCACTTCCTGTTGAGACCTGCAGTCTCATTCCGAAAAGAGCTGATTGTAACACTCAGTGTGCAAACTCTTTTCCCACTTCCACCAGAGAGGCTGGGAACCTGGCTTTGTGCCTAAGCCACAAGCCTCACTCCTAAAATGCTCTGGCTGCCCCTGAGTGAGAGACGGGACCTCTGGCCTTGAGGTCCATCTGTTCCTGTTAGGAAGCAAGCAGCACTAGGACTAACCCGTGGGATGGGGGACCCAGACCTGCCACCACCAGACTCCTACTGACAACTGAGTACTTGAAAAACCACAGAAATTACCAGGTGCAGTTGTACACGCCTTTAATCCCAGCACTCCCTCCGGAGGCCGAGACAGGTGGATCACTGTGAGTTGGAGGCCAGCCTGGTCTACAAAGCAAGTCCAGGACAGCCAAAACTACACAGAGAAACCCTGTCTCAAAAACAAACAAACAAAACAAAACAAAATACAGAAACCAGTTTTCTCCCATCTCTAGAATATCACCTTGTGAATCACCATTGCTATTGTATTCCTTTCCAGGCTCTGCCGTAAGGAAGTGCCTTCTAGCATCTTCCAGCTTTTGGCGTGGGTCATTATTTTGGACTTCAGCCTTTTTGATACGCTAGAGAGTGAGCTGAAGTCTTACACGAGCGCTGCCACCAGGTACCCAATTAGCCTCATTACCCTTAGCCTCCCCATTTGGTTTTAGTTTGTGGCTGCAGAACTCCTATTTCGGCCTCTGTCTCTTTATACGGCCTTCTCGGCACATGCCTGGGTCTCTCTTTTATCTCTTAGAAAGACACATGTCGCTGGGATTAGCCACCATCTGCTGAATGTGGAGTGATCTCATCTCAGGATTCTTAGCTGTTTGTACCAAGATGCTTTCTCCAAAGTACGGTCACATTCCAGGCGCCAAGAGTTAGGACAGATGTTTCTTAAGTTGGGGCAACGGCCTTCACTTACTTCAATGAGGTTAACAAAATAGCAGGTTTAGTCCAGGAATCTTTACGGTTACCTAGTTTTGGTTAATGTCCCTTCACCTCCTCTCACCCTCTCGACCTTCATGCCACTGTATATGACCTTCCACACCAGTATTCCCTCTTCCACTTGCATGCCATATGCGTTTCATTACCTGCCCCTCCCCGAAAGCCTCTCCATCCCTTCATGGGTCCCTTTCTACTTTCCTGGCCTCTATACACATTCCCCGCACAGTTGGGATGCTTTTGTTTGGTCGGCCTTGTGTTGTGAAATAAGGTCTTGTTATACAGCACTTTGAACTCATCAGTCTTTAGCCTCAGCTTCCCAAGTGTTGGAATTACAGGAAGGACCGCTACTTATGATTTTTTTAATTCTTATTCTTATTATTTTAATTTATTTATTTTTATTTTTATTGTCTCTCTATGTAGCCCTGGCTGGTCAGGAACTCAAAGAGATCTTTCTGCCCCTGTCTCCAGAGCACTTGGACTAAAGGTGTGTGCTACCATACCCAGCTGATTTTTGTTTGGTTTGGTTTTTTTCATTTGGTTTTTCCATGTAGCTTTGGCCGTCCTAGAACTCACTCTATAGAGCAGGCTGGCCCGAACTCATAGAGATCCACCTGCTTCTGCCTCCTGAATGGTGGGATTAAAGTCAACCACCACTACCGCCTGGCACTCAGCAGTGTTTTGTTTTGTTTTGTTGCTTTTTGAGACAGTCTTTCTCAGTGTAACCTTGGCTGTCCTGGACTCCCTTTGTAGACCAGGCTGGCCTTGAACTCACAAAGATCTGCCTGCTTCTGCCTCCCGAGTGCTGGGATTAAAGGTGTGTGCCACCATACCCAGCCCACCCAGCTGATTTTTTAAGATATTATTTTTAGCCATATGTATGTACACATATATGTATAAGTATGACATGTACATGCAGATGCCTAAGGCGATCAGAGGTGTTAGTTCTTCCTGGATCTGGAGTTATAGGTGACTTTGCACCTGCTCAGTGCATACTCTTAACTGATGAGCCACCTCTCCAGCCTCCTGAAATTTTTTTTATAGCATACATTAATTGTTCAAAATAACAGGCTTTGTTATGGCATACCTGGATCAAATTCGTCCCCTTATTTCCCTCTCTTATCTCCCCGGTTCCCTTTTTCTTCTCAAATAGTCCTCTAGAAATGCAGTGTTTTACGATTCACAATTCAAGCCCTAGAAAGAACAATTTTTAACTATCAAACAGGTGCACAGGATGCTCCTATCCGGACTGATGTATTTAGAAGGTATTTTAAGTGTAAACATTGGGAGTTGATAGAGTACTTGCCTGAGAAAAACAAGGCCTCAGGTTCAACCCCTAGTATGACAAATAAATAAGTACATAATAATATGAAAATAAACTGGGCGTGGTGGTGCATGCCTTTAATCTCAGCTCCTGGGAGGCAGAGGCAGATGGATCGCTGTGAGTTCGAGGCTAGCCTGGTCTACAAAGTGAGTCCAGGACAGCCAGGGCTACACAGAGAAACCCTGTCTTGAAAAACCAAAATAATAATAATAATAATAATAATAATAATAATAATAATAATAATAATAATAATAAAAACAATCACTTCATAAATTAATTAAATAAAAAAATAAAAAAAACATATATAAAAGAAATAATCGCTTCATTCAGTGCATATAATGTGTTGATTTTGTTCACCCCTTCCCTCTCCCCAGTTCCTCCAGTCACTCCCATGACTTTTCAAAACAACAACACAAACCAGAAGGAGGCCTTTTTTGATTTTATGTTTCCAGCAAAAAAAAAAATTCAGGAATGACACATCCTAAAAATTCAAGTCACCCAAGGAAAGAATCGACGACGTCGTCCCATACCCAGCCTTTGCTAACTCAAACAGCGAAGGAGAGGCAGGATTGAGCCTCCGATACGGTTCATTAAAGAGCCCTTAATCCATGCAATGATCGCATACTTCATTTGAACGGGGGCTGATTTCCTGAACTGCCAGATGACTCATTCTGTAACCCTCTGGTCGTCACTATTCCCGCCTGAGTGGACCATGTGCTGCCTGCCCACTGACATCACTGGAAAGCCTGAGTCTGAACCAAAGTTGCCCTGTGCCTCCATGACCTTTCTCCACAATGCACAGCGGGCCGGGACTTCTGAAAGCTCACATTATTCACGTCTGCTACTCTGACCCTAGGGAGGTTACTGCTTGGACACAGCCTATTCTTAGACGGTCATGAATGCCCTACAGCAGGCCCCACTGGAAACCAAGACACAGACTCCGGCTTTTATAGGGCTAGTGCGATGGCTCAGCAGGTGAAGGTGCTTGGAGCCACGCTTGACATTTAATTCACTCCTCAGAGCACACGTAGTGAGAGGAGAGAACTGGAGCCTACCAGTCGCCCTCTGACCTCCACACTCGTGTTCTGGTACGTCAACAGCTCTGCTCACACACCCTCACATTTACACAAGATGAATAAAGTTGTAATACAATTTTAGAAAGTTTCCCTAATCTGCTCCCAGATCTCAGGAAACTCGGTGTCTGCTTTAGAGACAAGGCCAGCAGAGCAGAGGGAGCCTGCCACTGCCTGGCTCTGACACACAGAGAACCGTGCCGGAGCCACCTGAGAAGCTCTTACCTGGATGGCCATGTCTGCGTCGGTTCCTATGGGATCCGCAGTTATCTCCTCCCCCTGTAGCAGCTCACTGGACCACCCAGATGCTGGAGGGAAAAAAAGAAAAGAGTATTTGAGCCAATTGCATTTGTCCCAGCTGATGGAAAGGCGCACAGCTGTCATTTTACAGATTAAAAAGCTCACATGATTTGTAAGGTAAACGAGTGATAACTAACTTGTAGTCCCTAATCTAGCTGGTGGTTGCTGGTTACTGACAAGGCTTACTTTTCAAGGTATGGTCAGTTAATATGTCCTTTGTTTTCACTCTATTTCCACCTTTGGAGTCCTGTGCAAGCCCTGCATTTTTTGTTGTTGTTATTGTTTGAGATAGGGTTTTAGGCAGCTCAGGCTCTCCTGGAACTTGCTATGTAGCAGAGGCAGGCTGTTTCCAGTGTTGTCCTTACAAGCTGGTATCACCAAGCCCGGTTTCAACTGTGTTTATAGAGTTCTACTCCTAT
Source organism: Acomys minous (assembly GCF_964271855.1). NCBI lineage: Eukaryota > Metazoa > Chordata > Mammalia > Rodentia > Muridae > Acomys > Acomys minous. Next base: position 152,352,945 of record NC_140483.1, on the reverse strand, counting down.
CCCAGAGTTTGGAAGGGGATAAAATGATTTCATAACCATCCAAGCCTCGTACTGAGGCCTCCCTTGAGGCTTAGAGTAAACTCCCCCAGCACAGAAATACAGACATCTAATTCAAGATCCAACAGAAGTGAGTCCAATATGGGGCATGGTGGGCCACACCTATGATCCCAGCACTGACGATGTTGTAACAGGGGGATTACAAGTCTCAAGACAGCCCAGACCAATAGCAAGGTCAAAGGCACCTTAGGTTACTTACTGAGATCCTCTCTCCAAATATTAAAACACACACACACACACACACACACACACACACACACACACTACCACCACGATGACGACCCCCACCACTACCAATAACAACAAAGTGACTCTAGACTAGTTCCCATTTTCAGTTCCACACACACACCAGAAATAACTAGTTGTTTACTATCATTTTCACTTATTTACACTTTTTAGTTTCATTGTTTTGAGACAGTCTTGCTATGTCATTAATCTAGGATTCATTTTGTTTGTTTGTTTGTTTGTTTTCTGAGACAAGGTTTCTCCATGTAGCCTTGGCTGTCCTGGACTTTCTTTGTAGAGCAAGCTGACCTCAAACTCACAGCAATCTGCCTGCCTCTGCCTCCCGAGTGCTGGGATTAAAGTCGTGCGTCACCACACCCAGTAAAATTACACTTCCATGTGAGTGCTGGGAGCTGACCCAGAGGACCTAGGTCCTCTGCAACGGCAGTAAGCGCTCTTAATCACTGACCCATCTCTCCAGCCCTAGGAATATTCTTTTAAAGGCTGGATGTGAAATTTATTTGTGGAGAAAACTGTGTTTTGAAAACAAAGCAACTTTGTGGATCTTTTGGGTACAAAAATGTGGGTCCCTGCTGGTGCCGCAGTGACATGACTGCTGGGAGGGTAACCAACCACCCCCTAATTGCATTGAGTCCTTGCTTTACAGGAAGGAATTTACAGCGGCTGTTATAAATCTGGTCAAAAGCTCCTGTCTACAGGGTTATGAGCTCTAGTGGGAAGCTATTGCTATTGTTTTGTTAAAGGAACATGTTATGTCAGTCAAGTTGCCTTCTATGTATTTGTATTTATGCCCATAGATTAGTGCTATTATCAACTTTGGTCAGAAAAGCTTCTTTCTGAAGTGGGTCACAGAGCTTCATAACTGGTCAGAATACTGAGAATAAGTGATTGCTGATTGTTCAGGGCTAAGTGAGACATCTATGTCTCTCCCTCCAGGGCTCAGGGAACATCACAGAAGAGGAGCAGGAAGGGCCCTGGGGTGCTGTGGATTGCTGACCCCCATGCATAAGATAGCCATAGCACTCACAGCCGCTGTGATTACATTCACAAGGCCAGTACAAGTCTGGGGCTGTCAACATTCCACCGTGGAAGAGGCAGAGTCTTATGAGGCTCCGCCCCTTCCTGAGGATGCATTGGCAGTTGATGGTCACAGGAGGAGGGGGAGACATTTTCTTCAGTGGTGTAGCCACTGGTAAAGTGCCTGTGATACCTAAATAATTCCTCACCTATGTCCCTGTAAACATCACCAATTAAACTCACTGGTTCACACTCACATACAAAGTAAAGAAAATGTGGGTTGCATATCACAGGAGGAAAGAGAGGAAGAGGTGTGAGTAGAAGATGGAATGGGCTTGAAAAAAGTTGGAACACGAAGCGGAGAAGATTCTTGGGATACTACAAAGGACTTTTGAGACTGCCAGTGTCCACAAATTAATGTTAAGCTATCATGAGGTGCCATGATGGCGTTTGTCTCTTAGTCTCAAAACTGCAATAGAGATCTGTTTCACACCGTCTCTTCTTGTGTGGTGTTGTCTGGTGAAAACTCCCATTCAGGAGTCAGGCTGAAGAGAAGAGAGCAGAAGTCTCCAAGTATGTAGCCTCAGACGACCTTGTGCTAACAACGTCAGAGGTGGTACTCAGCCACACTCTGTACACAACAGGGTTACAGACCAGCTGTATCTGAACAGTAAAGAGAAGGGGAGCCTGACAGGTTGAGGAGTCAAAGATGCAAGCCGGTTGGCTGTTTTTGCAGGAAGCTGGATTATCCATCTTAACATGACACTTCTGTTTTCAAAATGATGATTGCTACCCACCCTGCCAGTGTGTAAATGTACCATAACACCCTGAGGCAGGAGGAGAGCTAGGAATGCTTATCTATGAATCCTTCAGCTCCAGAATACTGGCAGTGACTTTCAACATCTGCTTCTATGTCAGTTCCAGAGAGGACTTTCCATCCCACTAAGATCTATGATTTCCTCATGCACAGATGCTTAAGTAGCTCAGATGTGGAATGCTGAAAGACATTCTAGACAGACACACAGCTATTATTAGTTACAGCAACACAATCTCCTTCTTTATGAAAAAAAATAATCTGAATAATTTGACCTAAGTCCTGAATTCTATTACATATGCATGCACACACAAACATTATTTCCATATAAAGTGATTCTTGCTTTGGCTATTTGAGATAAGGCTTCACGGTGTATAATTCATGCTGGCTTAAACTTCACTATGTAGATTAAACTGATCTCAACTGCCTTCACCTCTGAGTACAGTGTGAGCCAGCAGGCCCGTCTCCAAAAAAGATTTTTTTTTGTTTTTGTTTTTAAAATTATTTTATTAATTTATGAGTGTGTATACGAGAGGGGGGCATGTCCGAAGAGGCCAGAAGAGGCCATTGGATCCCCTGGAGCTGAAGTTTCAGGTGGTTGTGAGCCACACAGCAGGGGTACTAAGATTTAAACTCCTCTTCTGCAAGAGCAGCAAATACACTTGACCACTGAGGCCACCTCTTTGGCGTGTTTGTTTGGTTTTTTTTAGAGAGGGTCTCTTACAACTCATGTTGGCTTTTAACTCATATGCAGCTAGGATGACCATGAATTCCTGATCGTCCAGCCTTTACTCCCCAAATCAGCACATGCAGCACCCATAAAGTGGTTTTACAATGACTTTCCTCTCATACTGTCCTTTTACTGCTCAACCCTCCTTATCACCCCACCCCCATCCCCGCTCCAACGCTGGAGAGTGAACCCAGGCCAGGGCCTTATGCTAGCCAGACACTCCTAACACGCTAGCATTCCGATGCTTATTCATAACTTCTCCGAAAAGAGAAACAGTATTTGATACTATTCCTACAATTTCTAGAAATACTTTCACATTTTTATTCCACGTTTTGAAGATCAGACCAAAACCTTCAGGAAAAAATACCATCTCCCTCCCAGCAACAGTATGTTTTCATTTCCGTGTTGTTAGAGCTACAGGGAGCTGTCATCCTGTTCCTAAGTGTACTTATAAATACTGCAGCAGGGACAGTTTAGGAAAGGTGTCTCGGAAACAGATACAAAGCAATGGCTGTGATTGCTTTCTGACTGTGTTTGTTGCCTCTTCTCACCTAGCTATAGTCGGATGAGAAAGGCTCTTGGTCCAAGTTCTGGTTCCCCGTCCACCGACCTTTCCCATCTGCACTTACTGGGAAGGCTCTGCTAACATCCATGCTGTGGGTTACGTTGTTGAGCAGTGTGTACCACAGCTGACAGGGCAGAGCGACTGAAATGAGACAACCAAGCTTGGGAGAAGCCAGAGACTCCCAGGATGGTCTGTTGAAAGAGGAATCTGGGATGGGAGCAGATGCCACAGGACCTGAGTACTGTAGCCCATAGACAAAGCAGCTTTGTGTGTGTGAGCACATGGGGACAGATTGTAACGCTGACCAATGAGCATAGCATGGCAGCAGTGAAGGGGGTCTTGGGCAGGCAACAACTTAGGGCATTCTGAGGATAAATATGGGGTGACTTCATTTGGATCATTGTTGCTACAAACATGAAAAGAGGGAGATGGGAGATAGCTCAGACACACAGGAGCTGAGATCAACTATGGGAAGAAGATAGTTGTATCTCCATTGTTACCCTCAGTGGGGATGTTGTTTAGGATGTTTGAGGGTGCAACTAATAGATTACTAAGTGATGGCTTTAAAAATAGAAGACAGAGCCAGGTATGGTGGTGACGCATGTCTTTAATGCCAGCTCTCAGGAGGAGGAGGCAAGCGGATCTCTGTGAGTTTGAGGTCAACATGGTCTACATAGTGAGTTCTAGGCCAGCCAGGGATAGTATATAGTAAGACCTCAAAACAAAACAAAACAAAGCAAAACAGTAGCAGAAGACTGATTGGCTGGCATAACAAAAGTTTCAAGATAAGATGGCATGAGAAGTGGCCAATGCACCTTAGTCAAGCTCTGTAACTCTCTTGAGTTTCCTCTCTGTCCCCAAGATGGTCACACAAGTGTCACGAGTCATGAAAATGTCCAGAATTGAGAAACAGGAGGCATTTCTCTCTTTATTTTTAAATTGTTATTATTTTTTGTTCTTCTAGGTAGCCCAGGTAAGCATTGAACTAGTGAGCCTCTTGCCTCAGCACCCTGAGTGTTGGAATTACAGGCCTAAACCACCATGCTCAGCTTCACCTCATAAAAATATTATTAATATTATTATTACTATTTGGTTTTCCAAGACAAGCTTTCTTTGTGTAGCCTTTGCTATCCTAGAACTAACTCTATAGATCAAGCTGGCCTAGAACTTATAGAGATCTGCCTCCCCAGCCGGATGGTTGGCACAGGCCTTTAATCCCAGCACTCGGGAGGCAGAGGCAGATAGATCCTTGTGAGTTCCAGGCCAGCCTGGGTTTACCAAGAGACTCCAGGACACCCACGGCTCTGTGTAACAGAGAAGCCCTGTCTCAAAAAACAAAAAACAAAACAAAACAAAACAAAACAAAAACAGCCCCTCCCCCTCCAAAAAAAGAAATCTACCTGCCTCTGCATCCTGAGTGTTGTGATTAAAGGCATGTGCCACCACCACCTGGCTTCCATTCACCTTTTTATTTAAATTGGAAAATAACTTTATTTGTTCTGAGGAGCAGGCCAGAGTCCCCTCAGAACTTCTGAAACTGCTTTGTGGTGCCAGCTGCCTTGGTGACCTTGAACACATTGAACGGAATGGTCTTGCTCAGAGGCCTGCACTCTCCCATGGTGACAATGTTGCTCATCTGTACATCTCTGAAATGGGGGGGGGGGTTGGGGGGTGGGACAGAAGGTGCACAGACATGTTCTTGTGGCTCTTCTTAAAGTGATCGTACTTCCAGATGTAATGGAGGTAGGTCCCAGCGGATAACGATGGTCCTCTGCATCTTTATCTTTGTCATGACACCAGACAGGATCCAAGCTCCGATGGAGATGTAGCCAGTGAAGGGGCATTTCTTGCCTGTGTAGGTGCCCTCGATGGCCTCCTTGGGTGTCTTGAAATCTAAACCTATATTTTTGTAATTTTTCCTTGCTGATTTCTCCAAGCAAAACAGCTTCTTGTTTTGAAAGATTGTAGGCTGCTTTTGGTAAGCATGCACCATCTGAATGTCCACCATCTTCCAGGCAGCCTGAGAAAAAGAGAGCTAGGCCAACTCCCGGGCTTCCTTATTCAGTATCCAAGTTTGGAACGGAAGCACCCATTCACTTTTTTTTGTTGTTTTGTTTTTGTTTTTGTTTTTTTCGAGACAGAGTTTCTCTGTGTAGCCTTGGCCATCCTGGACTCGCTTTGTAGACCAGGCTGGCCTCGAACTCACAATGATCCACCTGCCTCTGTCTCCTGAGTGCTGGGATTAAAGGCGTGGGCCACCACGCCCGGCTCTATTCACTTTTTTATAAGAGTAAAAAAGCCTTCTCTCAAAGCAATCTCCACCCCAGATGATTCTCAAACTCTCAGCGGTGAAAACGCAAGGTGAACTTATTCTTAAATCAGTCATGGAGAAGAGATTAAACTTACCAAAACTCCCCCAGATCCACTTCCTGGGGGGTGGGGATAGTCTCAGCACGTGGGTACCACAACAAATGTGTAAAAATGGGGTTTGTTTTGGCAAACAAGAAAGAAAGGTGACCAATGACAACAAGATGAGCAAGTAGTATCGTCTGTCACAAGACAACGAGCACGTAGGTCACTAATTAGTTAGAAATGCACACTTGAATGCATAAATACGCACGTCCTTCTGGGACTAGCCTTCCAGGACCAAATCTTCTACGACCACTTCTAACTTCAGCCCTAGAATGATGCATCACCTCCATTGTCACTGAAGTTCCAAACTACGTCACACTTTTGTTGACAATTCTGTGGACTGATTGACTGACCAGAGCTGATTATAGTAAGTAGAGATGTTGCAAACCCAATAGGCTATCTTCCTGATAGCTGTTGACTACCCACCTCTGTGCCTTAACATTCTTTGACTATGAGGTAAAACTTTTGGGATGTATTAACTAAAACAACCATTAGTTTCCTCCAACCCCAAGACTAAGCATCTCAACAGATAACACCGGAAATCTAAAGCAGAGATCTCGCCTGCTTGTTTTCCCCACTAGTGTACTGGGAGATGCAGTGTTTTATTCTGTAACTATAAAAGCTCATGTATCGGCTTCCATGGTGAGTCGTGTCACTCAGGGCAAGGGGAATCTGTGTTCCTAGGCCACAGCCATTCATTTGGCGCAGGATGCGCTGTCTATTATTCTTTTTGGAGCACTGACAGAATTCACACACAGTTCTGACCTCCAGCCTCATTTATGTGGGTCTAGCATTCTTTGCTGTCAAGGCTGCTTCAGCTATTTTATAAGCGCCTCTGGGTAGCTACTGGACCTCCTGGACACTTAGGTTGATCCTAATGAGAAATGTTAACTTAGGATAGTCCACTTGGGGGAACAGGAAATTGTCAGTACTAAAGAGAGAAAAGAGGGACAATGCTAAAGGTAGGAGGAGGGCAAGGAAGTGGGAACACAGTCTAGTGTCTTAGTTCATGCATTATGGGCCAAAGTAGGGACAGATGGTGGTTGGTTCTGTGCTCTGGGGCTGAGAAAGGACTCCCAAATAAGAACTGCACAGAGATACTGTCAACATATATAATCCCCCCGGCATGGGGTGAGACCTTGAGTGAGTCCAGCAACTCCCTCAACCCCGCCCCCCGGAAGCTCATTAGGTGTAGCTCACATTGAACAAGAATGAAAGTGGCCTCAAGGCTGCAGACTGTTGTTGTTGTTGTTGCTGCTGTTGCTGTTCCTCTGCAAGGTCACCTGATGAGTCCTCAGCTTCTGCTTTGCCTTTCCATGGCTACAAGTGTCATCCCTGCACGAGGTCACGCTCACCAGACAGCTGGCGTGACGTGAGGATGAGCTGAGCCACAAGCAGGATGGAGAATGGGAAGGGCCCCAAGGACGCCTTATGTAGCTGGACTTGTGGAAAGACTAATGGGAAACAGCAGAAGGCCCTCGGGTGCTACAGTGGCTGCTTTTATTTGCTGGGACTTGCTGGGTTCCTTCTCCAAGGCTTGAGACCTTATCCTAGGCCATTACTGCTTCAGACCTTCTCCACCGAAGCCTTTCTCCTCCTCCTCCTCAGCCCGTTGCCCTTGGCAGCCATGGAGCTGTGGGAAGTGTGGAGTCAGGCCTTTGAACTCTGCAGAGGGAAGAACCTGCCCAGGCTTCTGCACCACAGGCAGTGCTGCAAGGCTGTGACTGACAGCTGAGAGCTGTCTCTCTGCCATCCCTGCCTTCTCCCTGGGGCACAGACTCTAGCAACCCAGGCAGAAGAAGAAGAAGAAGTCACTGGATTCAGCCACAGTAAAAAGACTGGGATTGGGGGCTGTGTCCCACTGTCTTCGTTCTTACCCTCACCCAAGCCTCTGTGCAAAGCCTCATAGTCCAGACGTGGCCAATTTAGCTTCCTTTTAATTACCTTCGGCTTATAGGATTCTAAAAAAACATCGCACTCTGTTCTTGGAGGAGTTCTCCGCTGGGTGGTTACAAAAAGTGAGCGGAACTTCAGAACAATGATTTGCCTTTAAACATTCGCCCTCATCCTCGGGGAGCCTCACCCAGGAGATAGGCTGGTGGGGCCGGCCTGCTTCCTCTGGAAGGGAAGCCCTGCCCAGGGTTTGGGGGCAGGAGTACGGCAGGATGTCGCACACCCAGCCCAACCTACTCCAGGTAGTGTCTCATCCTTCCTGAGGCCCAGTTTGCTCCTGCTTGGGGTAGTAGGCACGCCAGGCCCTGAGAGAGCCTGTGGAAGCAATGGTGGCAGGGGACGTCCTCCTCCAAGAAGCCTCTCAAAGTGGGGGTGGGGAGGGAGTTCACTGAAATAGAGAAAGTAGAGAAAGCCCCACCTTTTTGTTTTGTTTCTTTGGTTTTTTGAGACAGGGTTTCTCTGTTATCTTGGCTGTCCTGGGTTTGCTTTGTAGACCAGGATGGCCTCGAACTCACAGAGATCTGCCTGCCTCTGCAGCAAGCCCTACCTTTTAAATGACAAAGGTTCCTCCCCCAAAACTGGCCCAGAGGTTGCTGCACTCCCCTCCCCCTCTTTGCCTTCCTGTTCTCCGTGAGTCAGGGGAAGCCTACCCAGGTGCCTCTGAGGAGGCAGTGGTGGCTCACATCTGCCATCCCAGCATGAAGGAGCTGAGGTAGACAGGAAAGATGTGAGCTCTAAGCCAGTTTGAGTTACAGAATGTTTAAAAACAAGAGCAAAAATAATCCCCTTCCCTCCCCCTGCAACCAAAAACCCCAAAGAGAGCAAAATAAATGACCAAAGACAAGTCCACAGCTTGCCATATTGCTGTTAGGGCTCAAACCTGGAACAGTGGGCTAACTGAGGTGCCTGTTTAGTATCACAGCACACCTGGCTGCCAGGCTCTCCGAGCATCCCTCAGTCCCTTACCTATTACATACAGGGCATGGCTGGTATGCCACGCCCCTACCCTACACTTCTTCAGTCCAGAGGCTGAGCTGTTCTTCCCTACAGAATCCAGCCATTTTGGCTACCCATGCCTTTTCTCTATCCTTTGCTCTCCTGGCTCTCTCTCTCCTCTCCCTGGTTTCTTCACATGGCCCAGGACAGGGTCATGTCCACCATGGACCCTTCTAGATGGCCCAGGCTATGCTCTCCTTCATATCTACAATAAACTCTTTTCTCCACCACACCTAGGAGCAGTCGTGTCCTTTTTTTTTTTTTTTTAAGGTTTATTTATTATGTATACAGTGCTTTGCCTGCATGTGGGCCTCCCGCCAGAAGGGGGCATCAGGTCTCATTATAGATGGCTGTGAACCACCATGTGGTTACTGGGAATTGAACTCAGAACCTTCAGAAGAGCAGCCAGTGCTCTTAACCTCTGAGCCTTCTCTCCAGCCCTCTTCCTCCTCTTCCTCCTCTTCCTCCTCCTCCTTTTTAAAAAAAATTCAGTTGCCTTGGGCCTTTTTAGAACCATTGTTCTTTTCACCAATGCAGCAGCCAAACTATACTAGGAGAGACACACTGTGAGGGGAACAAGGGTTTGCCTACGTGTGCTTTATACTTAATCCTCATACAACCCTATCAGCCAAATACAACATTACCCCACTTTGCAGATGAGAAAACTGAGTCTGAAAATCGTTGAGCTAGAAAGTGGTAGAACTAATATATTTTTGTTTATTTAAAGATCTATTTATTTTTTGTTTGCTTTGTCTTTTGAGACACAGTCTCTCTACTTATCCCTGGCTATTTTGAAACTGTATAGACCAGACTGGCCTCAAACTCACATAAATCTTCCTGCCCTTGCCTCCCCGGTGCTGAGATTAAAGGCTCGTGCCACTGTGCTAGGTAATATTTATTTATTTTTATTTTACAGGGATGAGTGTTTTGCCTGCATCTGTGTATGCATAGCACTTGTGTACTGATGCCTGAGGAGGTCAGAGAAGGCATCAGATCCTCTAGAACTGGAATTGCAGATGGTTGTGAACCAATGGCCTTGTAGCGGTTGCCAACCAAACTCAGGTCCTCACAAGAGCAGAAAGGGCTCCAAACCCCTGAGCCATTGCTCTAGCCCTGGTTTGGTTGGTTGGTTGCTTGGTTTTTCAAAATAAGGTTTCTCTGCATATCCTTGGCTGTCCTGGAATGGCTTTTTAGACAAGTCCAGCCTCACCTCATAGCCATCCCATCCTCCCTCTGCCTCCCAGAGCACTAGGATTAAAGGCCACCAAGCCCAGCTCCCTGTTTTTGTTTTGATACAAGGTCTCAGGGCTGGTCCTAAGCCAAGGTCTCACTCTAAAGCCCAGGGCTGGTCCCAAAGCTAGGGAGCCTCAGCCTCTTCTGGATTCAATATTTAAATAGAAGCCCCTGAATGCGCAGACTATTCGCCCACCCTGTGAACTTTGCTAAAACCCGAACATGAGTGTTTTGTTTATCTTTAGAGACTGGGGACAGGATTCTTTAGGACTTGCTGGAAAATGAGCTCCAAAGAGGGGGAATTGCCCCGGCTTTCATGTCAGGCTGTTACTCAAAGGAAATTGTTATCTTTTAATTACATCCTCGCTTACTAAGTAACTACTCCTTGCAGACAATTTAGTAATATACAACAAACAAAAAAGGCCCCCTGGTGTGACTTCCAGTCTATCAGTGAACCAGAAGAAGCAATATGCAAGTTCTTGATTGTTAAACACAACTACCCCTCATGGGGGGGGGGGGTGCTCTGTCAAGGCCTAGTGGTAGCGCAGAAGACTGCTAATCAAGTCTAGTTGGGAGACAGAAACATAAGAAACAGACATACATAGTTATGGATGGAGACTTCTGCTATGAATAGAAAAGGTTCAACAGTAGAGGTCCTAGAGCAGACACAGGCTGGCCCCAGACCAACAGCCATGTCGTCATGGTAACAGGCAGATAGACCCCTGGAGCTGGCTGCCTAGTCAGTCTAATTTAGTCTTCTGGAGAGTTCCAGGCCGAAGAGATATGGTCTCAAACTACAAGGTGGAGGGTGCCTGAGAAATAATATGTGAGGTTGTCCTTTGGCACACACACACACACACACACACACACACACACACACACACACACACACACACTCATGTGTCACTGCACACACATTCATATGCATACACTCAATACATTAGATGCACACACTAAAATACACACGTATGCACACACACATGCAGACACTGATGTGCGCATGAGTGCACGCACATACAAACAGAGAGAGAGAGAGAGAGAGAGAGAGAGAGAGAGAGAGAGAGAGAGAGAGAGAATGCGCTCCAGGGCACAGTGCTCCGGGAATCTAGGGTGATCTAGTTTGCAGAAGAAGACCTGAGGAGCAGAGCTCTAGAAAGACAGAAAAGATGAGGAATCCAGAAGCACCCTGGGCCTCCAAGCTTCTGCTTGGTGTTAGAAACCGTGCCGAGAGCCCAGGGCAAACTCTAGACATGGTACCTGGGCTGAGAAGGTGGTTTGCTGTTTCTGCTTGACCCTCTTCCTCCAAGCATGAGATAAGGAGGAACGACACGGTTTTTAATACCAGCTGCTGCTTCACCAGCGTCTGCCGTGTGTCTCATTGCTCCGCGCTTTAGACATATTGTGTCACTAATCATGTTTTAATAATCCAGAACAACATAGGCACTACCGGGTTGAGGATGTAGCCCAGTTGGTAGAGTACTTGCCTAGCATCTACAATGCTCTGGGTTCCATTGCCACCACCGCATAAACCCAACGTGGTGATACACGCCTGTAATGCCAGCATTTGCTGGAGAGGCAGGAGTTAAGTGACATCCTACGCTCCACTGAGACCTTAAAGAGAGCCTAGGACCCACAAGACTGTCTCAAAGAAGGGCAGGGAGCTGGAGAGGTGGCTCAGTAGTTAAGAGCTCTCGTTGCTGTTGGAGAGGACCTGAGTTCAGTTCTCAGCATCAGCATCAGGTGGCTCCCCACTCCAACTCAAGGTGATGGGACACCCTCTTCAGGCCTCCTCGGGTGTGCACATATGTAGCATACGCGCACACACACACACACACACACACACACACACACACACACACACAAGAATAAAATTAATAAGTAAATAACTCTTAAACAACAACAGAACTGGTGCTAAGGAAAAAATAGACAGCATTACTATTTTATTTTTTATAGTTTTGTTTGTTTGTTTGTTTGTGTGTTTTCCAAGACAGGGTTTCACTGTGTAGCCTTGGCTGTCCTGGAACTCATTCTGTAGACCAGGTTGGCCTGGAACTCAGAGATCCACCTGCCTCTGCCTCTCCAGTGCTGTGATTAAAGGCATGTGCCATCACAGCCCAGTTACTATTTTATTTTTATGAAATAAATAGATAGGAAAAAAAAGAGACTTCAATCTGTGTTGTGGCTTATGCCTATAATCCTAGCACTCACAAGACTGAGGCAGGAGAGACTGCTTCAAGTTCAAGGCCAGTTTGCACTATATAGAGAGTTCTAGGCCAGTGTGGTGGTTTGAATGACAGTGACCACCATAGGCCCATAAGCAGTGGCACTATTAGGAGCTGTGGCCTTTTGGTGTAGATGTGGTCTTGTTGGGGAAAGTGTGTCGCTGGGGATGGGCTTTGAGGTCTCATATGCTCAAGCCAAGCCCAGTGTGGTGGTCTCTTCCTGCTACCTGCAGATAATAGATTTAGAACTCTCAGCTACCTCTGCAGCACCATGTCTGCCTGCATGCCACAGTGTTTCCCGCCGTGATGATAATGGACTAAGTCTCTGAACTGTTAGCAAGACTCCTTTTAAAGAGTTGTCAGCCGGCACAGGTGTGGTGGCACATACCTTTAATCCCGGCACTCAGGAGGCAGAGGCAGGTGGATCATTGTGAGTCTGAGGCCAGCCTGGTCTACAAAGCAAGTCCAGGATAGTCAAAGCTATATAGAGAAACCCTGTCTCAAAACAAACAAACAAACAAACAAACAAAGAGTTGTCTTCGTCATGGTGTCTTTTCACAGTAATATAACCCTAACTAAGACAGCCAGTTTAGGCTACTGAATGAGACCATGTCTCAAAAACAAAAACAAAACCAAGGGTAGAGGGAGATGCAGGAATTTCCAGGTCAGTAATTTGCCTGAGAACATATATACATAGGCATCTTGGTGCTTCCGCATTTAGACTACACACTCACAGTCTGTATTTGTGTGCACATGTGTGAATGTGTGTGTGTGTGTGTGTGTGTGTGTGTGTGTGTGTGTGTGCGTGTACTAGCTTGTGTATGTGTGCATGTGTGGACATGAAGCTAGTTCTGTCTGCCCAGAGGACCTCAGCCTCCTCTGATGGGGAAAAGCTTTCGGGCCAGAAAACTGGGGGTCCCATCTCCTGTCCTATTCCTAAAGGTCTTTCCAGCATTTTTCTGTTTAGCAAGTGGGAAACAGACTCCAATTGCTGGAAAATGAGAGCAGAAAAGCAGCCTGGTGCAATTTTAAATGACTTTTAGACTCTTGGTGGTCCAAACTTATTTTGAACCCATTTGTTTCTGCAGGCCTGCATCAATGATTAGAAATTAAGGCCCCTTTAGGCAACCATGTGACCCATAGGCACCTCAAGGACTGTTGCCCCTTGGTCCTTGTCCCACTGGGGCAAGAAGACTAACAGCCCAAAGCCTGCTTTAATCTTTATTTCTCCCCACACTCTTCACACATCTGAGTAGACAGGTTGGATGGCCTGGTTTGCTTAAATGGAAAGACAGTTGATTATTTATTGCCTGAAAAAAATATGCTATGAAATTAAATCCAAACTCAAACCCAAGACACTATCTTGTATCCATGCAGAGAAAATGCTTTACCCAATAAATAGTTAAAGACTGGAGAAATGGTTCAGTGGTTAAGAGCACTTGTTGCTTTTACAGAGGACCAGCACTCAGTTATTAGTGGGTTAATAGCAGGTCACAAACTCTCTGTAAATCCAATTCTAGGGGATCTGATGCATTGCACATATGGTGTGCACAATGAAGCAAACACATACATATATGTATTTTTTAATGTTAAATAATTAAAACTCCAGGGAGGGTAATGATGGGTGATTTAGGCCTTTGGATTCTTTTTTTTTTTTTTTTTTTTTTTTTTTGGTTTTTCAAGATAAGGTTTCTCTTGTAGTATTCTCAACTCTCTTGGACTCACTTTGTGCTTTGTAGACCAGGCTGGCCTCAAACTCACAGAGAACAGCCTGCCTCTGCCTCCTGAGTGCTGGGATTAAAGGAATGTGCCAACGCACCCGGCTGGCCTTTGGATTCTTGAGAAAGTCAGCCACCTACGTTGCATGCCTTCATTTTCCTGACTTGCCACATTAGGCTGAAGGCAACAGTGCCAGACAGAACCCCTCGAGATGCAGCCTCCCGCACCTTCCAGAGCCGTCATTTTCATCCCCACTCCAGCCCACGAGCCTCTGTAGTCCATGTCTCAGGTCTGTCTCCTCTCTCATGACCTTCAAGAAATTTCCAAAACGCAGCTGCGCTCACATCCTTCCTTGCTTGTATTTTTGTTGTGAGGCAGGCTTGGGCTAGGAGACCCTGATGGAGAGATCCGGTCCTGCTCTCAGGGATCAGCAGGCAGAGTGGGAGGCCAATTTCCCCAGGCAACCTGAATCCCATCACTGCTCCATCTTCTGTCCTTCCTTATCACCCAAATCTTCTCTAGATAGGTGGGCAGCATGCCACATCTCCACCCAAAGCTCTAGATCTTTTTCTAGACTCTCTTTCCTGCACTTGCTTTGGAGGGACATAGTACAGTGTATTCGGGTATCCAGGTGTTCGGAAACCTCACTAGAATCATAGAAAAGGATTAAAAATGTCTCCATGTAATGTTCAGGAGAGTCTGAGTGTAATCCTTAGACTCTTTGACCAAATGGCCACCCTTCTTGCAAGCAGTCATGTTAGAGTAGGTTGTCATAGCAACCTTAGCGCATGGGTACCACTAGGTGAAGGCATACAATGAGGAAGCCCCAATCCACACCTGACATGAGCCGAGGGCAGTTCATGGAACCAGGTAAGTGGCAAGGCCGTATGTCAGAACCTCCCATCAGGGTCAGGCCCAAGGAAGGAGTACCGCTGGACGAGGCTGTGAGTGTGGGGCAGTCCATGTGTAGGAGCAGCAGAGGGAGTTGAATTGCAAAGAAAGTAACAATGAACAGAGAAAAATGAGTAATGGAGGCTGGAGGTGGTCAGAGTGGATTCCAGAACTCGGCTGCGTTGCTGAACGCTGTCATCAGTCTGTTTGGGATGTGTGTGGGAGGGAAGTGGGGTGATTTGGCTAATGGACTTGCATCTGAGCAGCCATGGGCTGGACAAGCTGAAGGCAGTGGATTATTTTATGATACAGGGTTTTTGTTTGTTTTATTTTATTCTAGAGTGCTTGTATGATTGGAAACAGACAAGGCCAACAACTCTCAAAGTTAAAAACCCCGCTGGGAGTCTGGTTTGATCTGTTGCAGAAGTCAGGAGCTGGACTCCAGACGTTGCCAATGTTGGTTCCAGATGCATCCACCATGTAGCACGAGAGCGTGTGCAACGTGAAGTCCCTTTGCTAGCTCTGGACACAGATGGAAACTTAAACCACGCACGGCTCAAAGGGACGCGGGCTTGCTCTGGAGATTTGCTGGGCAGTAGGGAGAAGAGCACTCCTGTCGCTTTCTCCTCTCCGCCTTCCCTCCAGCTGTTTCAAAAAATTTCATCTTGGCTGGCTTCATTTCTCTTCCTTCCTTGCGTTTTAAAGAGAGCCTGGTGTTTGCCAGCCCAGTAGCTAAGGCCTTTACAATAGACATTTGGAAAACGTAGAGGAAGAAGCAAGCTTGGAGGCAAGAAGAAAACTGAATGGGGCAACACAGATGAACAGCTGCCTGGTTTGAGTCACAGAAACAGAGAACGGGGAGAGGAAGCAGAAAAAAATTGGGGAGAGAGTCTGAGAGAAAGGGAGGGATGGAGGATGGATGGAGAGAAGGGAGCACAGTAGATGATGATGGCTCTGGCCTCTTCCCTTTGTTACAGTGCTCCTCAACCTCCGCCTACTCCTCTCTCTGTTTTTGCTTTGTGCATGAGAGACAAGTACTCCACCACTGAACTATATCCCCATCACCCCCTTTTTAAGATTTATTTTTTTGTTTTATTCATGTATGTGCCCTATGTGTGTGCCACAACATGTATAGCGATCAGAGGACAACTTTCAGGGGTAAGTTCTCTTCTTCATGGGTTTGGGGGGAATTGAACTCAGGTCATTAAACTTGCACTTTTACCCACTGAGCCATCTCACTGGCCCTCACATGAAGAAAGTTCTTTTAAATACTCTGAAAAAATTTTTTTTTCCTTATCCAGGGCTGCAGGGCAGCTCCTCTTAAAGTAGTCTCATCCTGGTCTTGGTGCTCCTGTCAGATTCAGAGGGGACGAGTAGACGCCCATAGGAAGCCCTGGACCTTCACACAGAGATTGCTCCTACTGGCCCAAGAATAAGTCCTACACTAACTGGGAACAAATTGCCCACTGCTGTGGGGGAAATGTGGAAAATGCAGAGAAATCGTGTTGATGTTATCTTTTTCTTTCTCCAGGAGTAAAGCCATTACCACAGAACAATAGGACTCTGAGGTCATGCTGATCTCACAGTGGACCAAAGGCAAGGAGTTCCAACAAATGCATCAGTTATCTGCCCATGCCACTGTCCTGTCTACACCCCCATTCAAGCCACTCGTGGCATTGGGCAGATGCCAACTGAGAGATGGCAAAGCTGTCTGTGGTCTGTCTAGTCAGCACTATGGACCTTTGCTTAATAGACAGTTGAACTTTGGAGCCATTTTGACTGTCTGTCTGTCTGTCTTGTTACGTGGCCCTGGCTGGTCTTGAGCTCACTATCTAGATCTATTTGGATCTAAATTTGCAGCCATCCTCCTGGGACTGTAGGCATGTGGTATCACCCACCCAGAGTCATCTTCCTGTAACAGCAGCTCCTATAGCACTGACTATGAATCTCAAGAGTTGGCTCTTGAACTCTCCAGGTCTATGTTCATCCTGGGGCCAACATGGGGTGCCCTTATAGAATGTCACCTATGTGGGCACACCCTGAAGGGTGGCCCCTGTGCCTTCGTAAGGCCTTCTAGCAAATCCGTAAAGGAATCACATGTTGAGTGGTGGTGAAAACCATGAGTTTTCTTTCCCTAAGTCCTTTCTATCCTGGTATAGAACTCAGGAAACAAAGCCAGGCATGGTGGTGCATGCCTTTAATCCCAGCTCTCGGAGGAGGCAGAGGCAGGCAGATCGCTGTGAGTTTGAGGCCAGATAACATAGAGAAACCCTGTCTTGAAAAACCAAAACAAAAACAAAAACAGGAAACCACTGTATCTCTCCCCTTTGGTAGGCATTTAAAGAGGATATTCGTGATGAAAGCACAAGTTCTAGATGGAAAGTTCTGGTTCTTTGCTGTCCATTTGTCTGGGTTATAAAGCTCACAGGAGACAACATCTCGTAGAATGTCTATGAGGGTTTTAACTGAAGAAGGAAGACCCAGCCTACGTGTGGGTGACATCATCCCAGGCGCTGGGGTCCTAACTGCATAAAAAGGAGAAAATAATGAAATGAGCTGAGCACAGACATTTTCTGTCTTCTGACTCTGGACTCCATGTGACCAACTGCCTCGTATTTCTGTACCTCTGCTTTCCCTGCCAGGATGGACATAGTCTGTCAAATTAGGAGCCATAACAAACCTTTCCTCCTGTAAGCTGCTCTGTCTCAGGCATTTTGTTGCAGCACTGAGAACCAGTAAGTGGCGCAGGGTTCTTGGTGACACTGAGACCACACAGCCAACCTCAAAAGGGCAGCCACTCACAGCATCCTTCATGTTGTCCCTGAGATCAGACACAGCCCTTGAGAAGGGTCTCTGACCTGGACGACGTATTGAAGGTGACCCTCTGGAGGTGATAAACACTAGACAACAAAGCTTATTATTGTTTAGGTAAGGCCCATTACTCTGATGAATGAGGGAATTCAAGGAGAATAGGTTTTAGAGGCATGATTATTAGTGGGAAAAGAGTGAAAGGGGACCCACACCTTGATCCCAAAAGCAGAAGAAAAAAAATTGAGGGCCTGTCCAGAGCATTCTCTGAAGTTGGAGAACATTTGTCATGAGCTCTGAGCACATGACCACAGGTACTTGTCTCTGTGGTCACCATGGCAACAGATGGCAGAGGGTGCAGCCTATTTTCAAATAAAGGTGAATTGGGGATCTGCTGGGAGAGGTATTGACAGGCGACTAAAGAGGTATCTTTTTTGCTGAAGACTCAGATGGCCTGGGTGTGGTGGCACATTCCTGGAGTCCTGGTACTTAGGAGGTGGGGAAAAGGGGGTCAGAAGTTTTAGGTCATCTTTGGCTGCACAGTGAGCTCAAGATCAGCCTGGCTGCAGGAGACCCTGCCTCAAACAAAGACACATGAAACAATAGAACAGCAGCAAAAGGCCCAGTCCCGTCTATCCTTGGGTTCCAAAGTACCTAGAATTCTTTACCTCGCAAACATCCCTCATCCTCGTCTGATTTTTCTTTCTTTTCTCCCTTCCTCATTTCTTCCCTATCCCTTTCTTTCCCCCTTTCTCTTTTTTCTTCCCTTTTCTCCTTTCCTCCTTCCCTTTCTTCTTCTTTCCATTCATCTTATCTCATCACCCCTACTTCAAAATTTTAACATTTTATAAGGAAGTTTACACACACACACACACACACACACACACACACACACACTAGACCTGAAAAAATTAGCTATGGACTATGTTTCAAAATCATGTCGATGATGAGTGATGAAAACTAAAGAGACTAGCATATAACTATAGGCACAATTGTCACAGCAAAATGCCCCATATAATTGCTATACAAAATTGGTCAAAATGGGCTTTTCAAAGTCAAGGATAAAATAAAACATTCATTGAATAACCCCATAACTCAATGTATCTGGAATGAATAAGTTCCTACTTAAACTGAAGTATTTTTTTGTTTCTGAGGCTGGTAGTGTGACGCAGTGGCACAGCATTGCCTTGAGACGGGTTCAATCTCCAGCACCCCAAAACCATTTCTATAAGAAGAAACAGCATTTGGGGTAGTGGGTAAATTGTTCGGACCCCCAGGACTTATGTAAAAAGCCAGACACGGTGACTTGCATCTGGAACCCCAACACTGGGTATTGGGGAGAAAGGTGGATCGTGGGGGACTGCTGGCCAACCAGTCTTGTTGAAACTGGAAAGTTCTGGATTCAGTGAGAGATCCTGTCTCAAAAAAATAAGGTGGAGAGTGTTGGGTAAAGACATCAGACAATCTGGGTGGTGGTGGCCCACACCTTTAAGCCCAGCACTTGGGAGGCAGAGGCAGGTGGATCTCTATGAGTTTGAGACCAGCCTAGTCTACAGAGTGAGTTCCAGGACAGCCAAGTCTACACAGATAAACCCTGTCACCACCACCACCACCACCAACAACAACAACAACAAAAAGTAAAGCAAAACAAACAAGCAAACAAAACTTTCTAATAACTTCATGCTGGCTGGTGTGGTGCATGCTTTTAATGTCAGCACTTGGGAGGCAGAGACAGGTGGATCTTTGTGAGTTCGAGGCCAGCCTGGTCTACAGGCTGTTCTCTTCCAGGACAGCCAAGGCTACCCAGAAAAACCCTGTCTTGAAAAACCAAACCAAACCAACAACAAAAGACAGCAGACACTACCCTCTATGTTTCTCACAGCAATAACCAAAAATGCCTGACAGAACTTCCTGAATGATGCCAAGCAAGTGGAGTTCAAAGAAGAGAAAGAGGGGACCAGGAAAGTGATGTGAGAAGACAAAGGGAAGATACTGTCACAGAGAGCACCAACATTTCACAGCGTGGTTTCAAAATACCCCATAGGCCCAGCTCAGGGCTTGCTTTAATTGCCACAAACAAGAGTTAGAAAAATCTAAGTTGAGGAGTTTGAGGGTGTGCCTGGATGTCACAGTGGATGTTGAGAAAGAATTCTGGGAAATTCCTGTCAGAAAGTCAGCAGGAACCCTCTGTGGGAGGCACATAAGGCCTTTTATTTCCAGAATTCCTCTGTTAAGGGCCACCAGTAAAAGTGAGTTCTGTTCGTAGCACTGACAGCTAAAGTAAGACAGATCAGGATGTCAAGGCCAAGAAAATGACTGTAAAATTGGGAGGTTCGCTATGAGCTATAGCAGAATAATTCAGGAAAACACATCTAATAACATCTAATCAAATACACTTTCCCTCCAAGCTTTCACACAGCTTTTATGCCCTTCAATTTCTCCAGCGGCCGACTCAAAGAACACATTATTCCAAGACCTTATTAGACATTAGCTCTCTTTGTGTTTTGAAGCAGGCCTCAGGTTAATTGTTTTCAGATCTGGGTTTTGGTGGTGGCGGTGGTGATGGGGTTCATATTTCTTTTGAATTTGATGGAGAGCTACCAGTTGGAGCCAGTTTAATGAGGTGAGAGGGCTGTCCGATTAACTGGGAGGTCTGTGGCAGGATTAAAGACAGCTCAGTAGAGTTTTATAAGGTAATTAAACATATTCCACACAGCAGTAAAAACCTAAGTGCATTTTTACCTCATTGCAGGTAGCAAATGCCTGGTTTGGGAATATAATGTGGATACGCCCTCTCTTCTAGAATCTGAACAGTCAGCCTTCTTGGAGTCATAAAGCACACATTTCTTTATAAAAAAGAGGTAACTTGTATTGCTGGTGATTTGGGTGTGTTGCGGGTGGACCCAGGATCCCATGCATGCTAAACTCGGCTCTCTACCATTGACCTACACTCCCAAGCTTTTAATGGTAAGTTGTTTTGTGTATATATACTACCTTTAATTGATTGGCTAATTAACTACTTTTCTTTTCTGTATTTCTCTCTTTTAAAAAATGGAATTCTGACTTTCATTTACCTCTCTGTGTGTATCTGTACACACGTGTGTGAGTGGACAGAGAGGGCAGAAGATTCTCTGGAGCTGGAGTGACAGGCAGTTGTGAACTCCCTGAAGGGGGTGCTGGGAACCACATTTGGGTCCTCTGGAAGATCAGCAACTACTTCTAACTCCTGAGCCCTCTCTCCAGGGCCAACTTACTTGATCTACTTTGCAGTGCTGGGATGGATCCTAGAGCCCTCACGCATGCTAGGCAAGCGATCTATTACCCAGCCATGACCTAAGCCCCGACATTGTATTTAATATGGTTGTTTTCAACTTGTGGGTCTTGACCCCATTGGGGGAGTCAAATGACCCTTTCACAGGGGTCACCTAAGACCACTGGAAAACAGATATTTACATTAAGACTCATAAGAGTAGCAAAATAATATTTATGAAGTAACAATGAAATAATTTTGTGGTTAGGGGATCATCACTGTATTAAAGGGTCACAGCGTTAGGAAGGTTGAGAACCACTGAATAATTTCACATACGAGGAGATTTTCAGGACTGTAATTTTTACTTAGAGACCAGCACTATGCATGACAGCACTACTCCAATTGTATTATTACCACCAGATGGGATCGAGGCTTCCAAATATGGCCAAGAACAAAAGGAAAGCTGAAGCTACATACACCTTAGGGGGATTTCCAGCATCCTACCAGGCTTCTACACCTTCGATGCTGAGAAAAGATGTGCACTGTAGTAATTTGTTCAATAAATTCACATCTCAATAGTTGTGGGTTTGTAGAAAGCATTGCCTTGGTGCTAATGAGCACCCTTAATCATGATTTTATGTAAAATGTCCTATGAGAAATCTTCATACCTCATAGAGATCATGCCCCATGTTCACATCCCAGAGAGATCCCGAGGCCTGACCGCAGACTAAATTTTGACTCTTCTAGCCACGAGGAATGTCCTGACACATGCACTGACTCCCCTATTCTGGTTGCTCCCTGACTTCATAGCAGTGCTTAGGGAGATGAAAGCCCACAACATGCTATAGATAATTTGGGCAGAGATAGAATTGTACCCACGCCCACAGGCCAGCAAGTAATAACGCCAACATCAGACTCCTCTGAGTGGGGTCACACCACACCCTCACACACACACACACACACACACACACACACACACACACACACAGAGAGAGAGAGAGAGAGAGAGAGAGAGAGAGAGAGAGAGAGAGAGATATGAATATGTCAGTAATTAAAAGGAAAGAAAAGTATATAAGCTGCCTTTAATCCCAGCACTTGGGAGGTAGAGGGAGATGGATCACTGTGAGTTCGAGGCTAGCCTGGTCTACAAAGCAAGTCCAGGACAGCCAAGGCTACATAGAGAAACCCTGGAGAGAGAGAGAGAGAGAGAGAGAGAGAGAGAGAGAGAGAGAGAGAGAGAGAGAGAGAGAGAGAGAGAGAAGTATATAGTGGTGTATATAATGTCGCTTTTGTTACTACACTAAAATAACTTTTAATCCCCCTGCCTCCACCTCCCAAGTGCTGGGATTTACAGGTGTGTGCCATCATGCCCTGGGTGTGTGGCACTATTCTCTATCCTTTCTGCAGACTGAAGTCTTTCCTCCTAACAGTTCTAAGGAAATATGGATGCCAAAGACATCCTGGTTCTTCAGAAAAAGAAACAGAGGCACAGATCAGGGAACCAGCCAGCACCCTGCCTTGAGCACCATAGATAGCACTAGACACCGGGCCTTTGACCCAGTGACAGTCTTCCTCTCAGACAGTGTGAGGTTTGGGAAAGCACCTAGTGCGGTGAGTGACAGAGCTGGAAATAACTAATGTGCTGTAATCACTCAGGCAGCCCGAGCTCCTGCCTGGTGAGCTGCGCTTTCCTTTTTAAAAATGGTGCTGGTGATTAAATCAGAGCCTCACAGGTGCCCCTCAAGTGCTCCACCACTGAGCGTCATCCTCAGTCATCCAACCGGCCCTACATTTTAACAAGCCCAGGCAGCCATAGAATCTATTTCTGGAAGGCCTGTGCTAGTGAGGGCTTTCGGAAGCCAAGTCCATGTAGGTCTGAACCCACCACGTGCGACTTAAGCCGCAGCAGCATGAGCTTTGAGTGAGCTCTTCAGCTCTCCTGAGATTCTTCTTTCTTTCTTTCCTTCCTTCCTTCCTTCCTTTCTTTTTTGGCAGAGTCTTACTATGTAGCCCAGGTTGGCTCTCCCGCCTCAGCCTTTGGATTGCTGGGATTCAGAGTCCGTACCACCTCTGCTCTGCCAGGTTGACACAGAGCCTTGTCAGTGTACTTGAGAGAGTTCTCTCTCTTGGATCTTCCAGGCACCTTGAGAAAGAAGAACTCAAGAAGTCTGCAGGAAACCTGGGCAGGTTAGGAAGCTTTTCTTTTGTTTTAAATAATTTATTCTCTCCCCCTCTCTCCACCTCTCTCTCTCTCTCTCTCTCTCTCTCTCTCTCTCTCTCTCTCTCTCTCTGCATACATGTGTGTTTGGGTGCCTGTAGAGGTCAGAAGAGGGCGTCAGGCCCCAGGACCTGGATGGGCAGACAGTTGTGAGTCCCCATGTGGGTGCTGGAAACCAAATCCCAGTCCTCTGCAAGAGCAGCAAGTGCAGCAAGTGCTCTTAACCATTGAGCAATCTTTCCAGTCCCAGAAATTAGTCATTCTTCCCTCTTTTCTTCCTCCCTCCCTTCCCTCCTCCCTTCTTCCCTTCATTTCTTCCTTTCTCCCTCCCTCCCTCCCCCACCTCTCTTTTTGAGACAGGGTCTCACAATGTAGCCCTGGCTGCGCTGGAGTTCATTCTGTAGACCAAGCTAGCCTTGACCGACAGAGACCATCCTGCCTCTGGCTCTTGAGAACTGGGACTAGAGACTGTGCCATCCTGAGATCTCATATATAGGTGCACACTACTTCATCAAGATGACTGTTCCA
This sequence comes from Acomys minous, assembly GCF_964271855.1. Taxonomy (NCBI): domain Eukaryota; kingdom Metazoa; phylum Chordata; class Mammalia; order Rodentia; family Muridae; genus Acomys; species Acomys minous. The sequence goes on along the minus strand of NC_140483.1, from coordinate 152,329,286 downwards.
TTAAAAAATAATAATTAAAATAAAAGCTCTGGAAGTCAGATCTTAGAATGGCCAAGGAATGCCAAGGAGAATTCCAAGAAAAAGATGATGATGACTTAAAGGGATGGAGAATGCATCTCTACTCAAAGATTCAGGGTGATGAAACAGAAGACCTGAGGGGAAACCAATGTCTTTCAGTAAGATGATTCTTTGAGGATGGAAAAGAGCCTTGGGTAGCAGCAGCATCAGTAAGGTGGGGATAGTAAGTAACTAGCTGAGAAATAGATGTTACTTCTGAAAGAGTGACTGTGACCATATCTTTGGAAGAAGCAGGTCAACCGATGACAAGGTTTGACATCACACAAGGGCTTTCTATTCCAATAACTTTACTGAACAGAGCCTTGGTGGGCAGAAGTTGGTTGACCAGATGAGCCTGGCCTCTCAAGATACTTGGTGTCCCAGCCATTTCTTCTGAGCATAACTGACCTCTATAGTTGTCTCAGCCTGATTTCTAGACTGTGAGCACTTAGAAGGACTGGGCTTTTCCTTCATCTCCCTTCTCTTTGTCTGCTCCATTCACTGCTGAAAGGCAAGCACCCATCCACTCACTCACCCACTCAAGTGCTTCTTAACTTTCCAATGTTATGGTTTGGGGGGGAAAGCTAAGATCCACCACCCTTCTCCCTGCATTCCAGGTCAGGCATGGGTGGCCATCTGAAGTGGCTCTGGGCCCTGGTCCAGAAAGAAGACTGGACCATTACTCAGGATGGCCACTCAAGGGCTCCTCTCCTTAAGCCAGGAACTCTGTCTCCTCACCCTTATTGTGAACTGAAAATGGAGAAGTTGGCAGTTAAAGACAGCCATGTCTCCAGCAATGGACAGAGCCTGCCTGAAAGGGTGCTGGCCAAAGAGAGAGGCATGGGGTCAGCAGGATAGCTCTGGAATCTGGACCCCCCTGGTTAGTCACGCTCAGGCGCTGGTTAGTCATAGTGCCCAGCTGGCTCTTTGCCCTTCCTGTCATCAGGCTGTGTAAGTTAATAAACACCCTTTCTTTTTTTTCCAGACCAGTTCAAATTTGGGTTTGTGTCCCGCAAACCAAAGCCACCTGACTAACATATGCTGGGCTCTCTCTGGAGCCAGAGTCATAAGGAAGCCCGTGATCACTCTGCACCTCTCTTTCACCAATATTTGAAGTTGGAGTATTCTGGAAGGCACATGTAGCCTAGAGGAGAGGTGGTGGAGCAGGGGCACAGGTCAGCCCAGGCCTGCAAAAGCACAGCACGGGACGCAGACTGTTTAATTCCAATAAATAAGCTTTGGGGTTTTGTCCATAAAAATTGTTTGCGAGTGTACATGTGTATATGTGTATGTGTGTGCATGTGATTTTGTGTGTGTGCATGCTTGTGTGAGAGTGTGTATTAGTGTGTGTGCATGTAGGTTTGTGTGACTGAGTATGTGTGATGAGTGTGTGAATATATGTGTGTAAGTGTGTGTGATGTGTGCATGCACCTATATTTAAATACCCATGTTGGGTATCTATCACTCTCTGCGTCATTCCTTTGAGGCAGAGTCGCTCACTGAACCTGAAGCTGGCCATTTGTATTAATAACCTTTTTCTGTTGCTGTAAAAAAAAAATGCCATGACCAAGTCAAGTTATAAAAGAAAGCATTTGCTTCAGCTTACAATTTCAGAGGGTCACAGTTCATAATGTTAGAGCAAAGACATCGTGACGAGAACAGCTGGGAAATCACAACTCAAAAACTACAAGCAGAAATCAGAGAAAGGGCTCTGAAAATGACAAGAGTAGTTTGAACTCTCAGACCTTGGTGTGAGTGATATACTTCCTCCCCCCGCCCCAAAATGACACCTCCTAATCCTTTGCAAAAATTTCTACCAACTTGGAACCAATTGTTCAAACACATAAGCCTGTGGGCTCGTTCTCATTCAAACCAGTAGACCATTTCTTCCTGCCATCTACCTGTTTCCACTTCCCAACACTGGGGTTATAGGTTTTTCTACATGGTTGCTAGGGATTTGAACTCAGGTCCTCAGGTTGTGTGGCAAGTACTGCTGCACAGAGAGTCATCTCCTTAGCCCCTCGAGCTTGTTTTGTTTTGTTGCTTGTTTGTGTTGTTGTTGTTGTTGTTGTTGTTGTTGTTTTTGAGACAGGGTTTCTCTATGTAGCCTTGGCTGTCTGGATTTGCTTTGTAGACCAGGCTGGCCTCGAACTCACAGAGATCCACCTGCCTCTACCTCCCCGAATGCTGGGATTATAAGCATATGCCACCGTGCCTGGCTCCCAAACTTGGTTTGATAAAGCTTGATAAACATAAATAGATGGCCCATAGTTTGATAACTTATTTTTAAAATAGGACATTAAATTATGGTTCTTAATTTTTTTTAACTTAATAAACCTCTTCTTTCACAATTTCATCCAGGTACCTAACGCATTCTAGCCGTTTCCCTCCCACCCCTGCCGACTCCCCACTCTTCCCCGCACACTTCCTTCCCATCTTTATGACTTTTTCTTGTGCTCCTGTCCTACAGATTTTAACGAGGGCCTACGAATCCACGTGACCATGGGTTTGAAACTCTCCATTGGAGTCTGGTGGGCTCACCAGTGGGTTTACAATCGTATGTCACGTCTCCTCATCTCCCTCAGAATCTGTTGGCCGCCTGGCCTTCCCAGTTTGCTTTCTTCTGCTGTGATGAAAGATGGACTAAAACTAATTTGGGGAGGAGATGGTTTGTTACCTAAGTCTTACAGCCTAGAGTCCTTCACTGAGGGAAGTGAGGGTAGGAAGTCAGGCTGGTCCCTGGAGGCAGGAGCTGAAACAGAAACTACAGAGGAACTCTGCCTGTTGGGTAGCTCCTTGGGTCTGCTCAGCTTTCTTTCCTATACAGGCCCCAGGGACGGCAGTAGCCATGGTGGGAAGAACCCTGCTGCATCAGTCAGCCTTCAAGAAAATTCCCCCACAGACATAGCCATAGACCGATCTGATGGAGGCAGTTCAGCTGGCGGTCCTTCTTTCCCTGGTGTGTTAGGTTGACAACTGAGATCAGCATCACAGTGGCTAATAGCTTAGTCACCCAGGGTAGGGGCCTGTGGGCCCCTTCCCCATCCGTAGTGGTTGTTGGGTGGCCTGCATTTGTACGCCTAGTGTCAGTAAGAACAGCTGTTGTGTGTGGATTACTAAGATACAACAAACCAGATGCTTCATCTGCTCATCCCCCTGAGGCTGGCCCTGAAGACAGAGGTCCTGTGGTCCCAACACCACACACATATCCCTTGCTTCTCCAATGGAGGCTCTAAGGCACACTATCTCCCAACTCCATATTAGGCTGAGGCTGTTTGCTTGTCTCTCCAAGAAGGTCTGTCTTTCTAAGACTAAACTGATTGGTTGCTTGGTTTTGTTGAGATGAAGGTCTCACTCTCTGTGTAGCTCAGGCTGGCCTAGAACTCACTATGTAGTTTAGACTGCATTTAAACTCATGGAAATCCTCCTGACTCAGTCAGACTTCTGAGTGTTGCAATTACAGCTATGAGTCGCTATGCCCAGCTTTCCAAGTTGCGTTCTTTTTTTCTTTTCTTTTCCTTCCTTCTTTTTCTTTCTTTCTTTCTTTTTTGAGGCAAGGTTTCATGTAGCTCAGGCTGGTCTCAGGTAATTCATTATGCAATTAAATACAGACCTTGGACTTCAATCCTCTTACCTCAGCCTCCTAATTGTTGGAGTTGTAGGCATGCACCACCATGCCCTGTAGAGTCCAAGCTAGGGACAGAGTCCACAGTATTATGTATATTAGGTAAGCAGGCTTATCAGCTGAGCTATACCCACCCCTCTTCCCAGATGGTGGGACATACTTTTAATCCCAGCACTCGGGAGGCAGAGGCAGGGGGATTGCTGTGGCGAGTCCAGGACAGCCAAGGCTAACACAGAGAGATGCTGTCTTGAGAAACCAACCAAACAAACAAACAAACAAAAAACAAAAACAAAAAAACAAAACAAAAACAGCAACAACAACAACAAAACCACACACACACAAAACAGAGCCAAGATAAGACAGAACTTTAAATGTTTCATATATGTGTATAGGTGCATGTGAGTGTAGTACCGGTAAAGGCCAGAAGAGGGCATCAGATCTCCTCAAGCTGGAGTTACAGGTGATTATGAGCTCCCTGAGCAAGGTTCTGGGAACTGAACTTGGCTCCTCAGCAAGAGTAGTAAGTACTATTAACTGCTTGCTAAAAAATCATCAAACTGCTATCTGGGCGTGGTGGCACATGCCTTTAATCCCAGCACTTGGGAGGCAGAGGCAGGTGGAGCTCTGTGAGTTCAAAGCCAGTTATTATGGTCTACTTTTTAAGCCATGCTGGTGGATCTCCCAGTGACCACCCCCCCCCACACACACACAACCTTTAAATCACTCTGACATTAGAATAGAAAGGATTCAGGGAAATGAGAGTGGCATGCTCCAGCTCTGAGAGGCTGAAGAGATGGCTCAGAGATTAAGAGCACTGGCTACTCCTCCAAATGTCCCGAGTTCAATTCACAGCAACCCCATGGTGGCTCACAACCATCTATAATGAGATCTGGTGCCCTCTTCTGGTAGTCAGGCATATATGTAGGCAGAACATTGTATACATTATATATATATATATATATATATATATATATATATATATATATATATTTAGGAGTTCAATGCACATTGGAGTCTGTAGTTTTCAGATTAAGTCTCAGGTATTTGTACCTGTGAATAGTATTTGTACCCATACATATTCTGTGTATAGATACACTTGACAGCTAAATCTACTTGTCAAGTTGACAGGCGTAAGAAATTGCCAGATACATGGTAAAAACCATTGTGTTTGGACATATCTGAGAGGCTGGCCACAGAAGAGTTAGAAATATTGGGTAAAAAAGTCTGCCTTCAACAGTGTGGTGGGCACCATCCCATATAGTCATGGCTAGATGCAGCAAACAGGTAAAAGTTTGCTATCTGCTTCAGCCGAGACAGCCAGCTCTGCTCGTTCCTGCTCCTTAGTTCTTTGGACTCAGGCTGGGGCTTACATCATTGGCTTCCCTGGTTTCTGGCTCTTAAGTTTGGATTCAACTATGCCATTGACTTCTCTGGGCCTTAATCTTGAAGCCAGTGGGTCTTGGAGCTTCTTAGCCTAGCTAATCAAGTGTGAGACAGTCCCTCATCAATCATCTCCCCGTATATACCCGTATGTATCCTCTCTTTTTTTTTTTTTATTTGAGGGGTGGGTCTGGACAACAACACACACAGCCACGCAGATGTCTGTGTGTAAGTATACACTAAGCACTTGGCTTTGCAAAAATTATCTAAAATGCATGTGGATCACAGCCAAGCTGAGAGTAGAGTCACCTCTTAAAAACCATTTCCCTGCAGATGTGGGATCTGGCCAGAGACTCGGCTGTGGGACACATGCCTCGCTTTCTAAGTGGCTTGTTTCCCAGCCCACAAGCCATCTTTTTTGATGAGCAATGACTTTCTATGTCATCACTTTGCATGTAGAGTCAGGCTAACGTTAAGCCCTATGCTTTGGTCCTGAAACTTTATGACCAAAAATGCATTTATTATTATTATTATTATGGTCACTTTGCAAACCACACCAGGAGGTTTTCTTCCCTTCCTGTCACTGAAAGAGACAGAGATTAAAGAAGTGAGCTTGGCTTCTTCTGGCAGCCTAAGCAGTCTGTGACATCATGCCAACTCAAAAACAGACTAAATCTGGTTTCTCTTTTCCTCTTAGATTGACACCGAGGCAGCTGGATCTTCGTTTTCGTGGTGTGTATGGTTTTGTGTAAGGCAGAAGTAAAGACCAGGAGGGATGCCTCAGGGCTTTGGATCAAACACCAGTAGGAAGCACAAGAGAAGGAGGGAGGGAGGGAGGGAAGGTGCAGCCATGCAGGTCTGCTTTGGACAGTCTTGTGGGCAGAAGGCTGGGCACGTGCCCGCAGATAGTGACATCCGGTGAATGCCCTTTAGAACTCTAGCCTGTTTTCAGCATTGGCTCCTACAGGCAGGACCTTGACAGGAGCCTCATGCTGCTGCAGTGTTTTGGCTCTCAGTCCCTCTGTGGTCACCAGAGCCAGGTCCATCCAATATCTTGGGTCCGTGTGTTTGGGTGTGTGCTTGCTTGGTCCTGCACCCCCTTTGATGGGCCCATGTGTTTGGGTGTGTGCTTGCTTGGTCCTGCACCCCCTTTGATGGGTCCATGTGTTTGTGTGTGTGCTTGCTTGGTCCTGCACCCCCTTTGATGCTTGACATTTCTGGTTTGGTTTTAGGTTCAGGGAGTTAGGAAGAACATCTGTTTGCACATCCCCATGTTTCCACTGTCGGGCACAGTGCCAGGGACATAGTAACTGCTTTATAAATGTTTATGCAGTGACAACATCTCATACAACGAGTCCTCCAGAAGCTGGAGCCAAAGCCCAAAGCTGGCTCAACCACCAAACCCAGCTTCAAGCCAGACAAGGTGCCAGTTACCAGCTACATCTTGGGCACTCTAGTTTGTCATGCCAAGCCTCAATTGCCTATGCTGAAAAGCAGACGTGATGATACCTGTGCTACAGGGTGATTAGAAGATGAATATTAGACAGTGTTCGCAAGAGCACATGGCATCATTTTCTGCACCCATTATGAGAGGATTACATGTGCTCATTCAGTGCCAAGAAGCTTTCAGAGGCACTGCATGGGAAGGGTGGATTGCCTTATCCCTCCCATTCCAGGCCCAACGGAACAAAATCAAGTCCGAGAGCCATAGCCAAGAGTGAACTGTGTGAGTCACGTGCAGGTCTGTCAGTGCTATCTACTCCTCTCTCACAGACCGTATGTCACACAGAGGGATGCCTTCTTCATCCCGAGTCCAGCATGAAGCCATCTTGGACAGACCTGTAACCATGCCTCTATAATAACATAAAATGTGAGTTAAGCTAGGTGTGGTGAGCCACACCTATTACCCCAGCACTTGGGAGGGGGGGGGAGGCTATTTTTGGCCACAAGGCAAGTTCAAGGTCAGCTACACAAAAATCAAAACCAGCAACAAAGCAGAAATAATGAAAGAATTATAAGTAATAACGCCCCACTGCCGGAGCTACGCGTTACAGCAACAGAGAGCTGACTGATACAAAGTGCGTGCCACAGAATAGGGACTGAGTCAGCCCTTCAGAGTGGATGGGCAGTCCTGAAGCCTCTTCCACACTAACGGCTCTCACTTTTTCTTCTGCCGTGTAACATTCAGTCAATTCCATCACTTCAGTAAACACAGGCTGCATTGCTTGGCATAAAAGGGAAGCAGATTTATTATTTCAAATATTTTATTTATTCACATATGCGTGCATGCTATGCACTGCAAGTGTGTGTAGGTCAGAGGACAACTTTCAGGAGTCTGTTCTCTCCCTTACACCACCTAGGTCCCAGGAATGAAACTCAGGTGCTCAGATTTGACAGAAAGTTACTTGTTCGTCGTCTCACTATCCCCAGAAGTATTTTTTTTTTCTTCGAGACAGGGTTTCTCTGTGTAGCCTTGGCTGTCCTGGACTTGCTTTGTAGAACAGGCTGGCCTCGAATTCAGAACTTCACCTTCCTCTGTCTCCCAAGTGCTGGGATTAAAGGCGTGCACCACTACCACCTGGCTTTTACTGTGTTTACTGAGCTATTACCAGAGAGCAGTGAGCTCCTAATGTCACCACCATGGAGTAGGACAGCAAAGCACACAAGGCCCAGGGTAATTCATGTTTATCAAGCTTCCATCCCATTGCAGAACTGGTGAGGACTTTTGTGTCACACACACACACACACACACACACACACACATACACACACACATACACACACACCCATAGGTGGTGGGCCATTTACTGTGGCTTGCCCTTCACCACACACATGCCTGGTAGAAGGGGTAGATGGAGGGAGGGGGAAGGCAGGGTGGGGGAGGCAGGGGGGAGGGGGGAGGGGGCCGGCATTGCTCCTCTTAAAAAATGTAAAGTAGCAGGAGCTACTTGAAACAGAGGGCTCAGTCTTTGGAACTGTGCCCTCCTCTCTATAATATGGTGTCCCCATCTCATCCATGGCCACAGACCCTTCTGTTTGTCCTAGACTGAGGGATGGTCAGTCTGTGCTGACCTGGGTCTCTGGTTTTCCCACATCAGCACTTTGCCCAAGGACTGCCCTAGGCTAAGGAGTGAGAAGGGGGGGGTGAGGTGGGGGTGAGAGGTGAGGGCAGGTGGCCCTGAGAAAGCTGGCCTGGACTTATTTTTCTTCACCAACATCTACCCAGTGAACATTTCATTTGTTTGCATGTGAGGCCCTGCAGTTAGCACAATGGTGTTCATGACCCCGCGTGCACAGGGTGGCCCCCTTGTCCTAAAGCAGTTCACTGTTAGCCAAAGGACAGACTTGTAAACAGTAAGCTGGAAGGATGGCAAGGCTTTTCTTATGGGACTAGGGAAGAGAAAGTAGATGGGATGGTGGTGGCGCACACCTTTAATCCCAGCACTTGAGAGGCAGAGGCAGGTGGATCTCTGTGAGTTCGAGGCCAGCCTGGTCTACAACGCCAGTCCAGGACAGCCAGAGTGACACAGAGAAACCCTGTCTCGAAAAACAACAACAACAAAAAAAAAAAAGAAAAGAAAAATAACAGAACTCTGGCAAGTGTGAGAGCAGGTGGTGGGAAGCCCGTCCTATTGGGATGAGTAATTCTTCTGTAGGCTGGCATGGCAGGGAACACTTTAGAGGAACAGGATGTTCAGGACAGGGAGATGGTCCAGGCTGGAGCAGGGATTATGCAGTGAGTCATAGGCCTGGAAGCCTGGGTTGAAACCCAAATTTATAGCAGGTAAATCCCAGCCTAGGATGATCTTGTTTACTCTTATAATGTTACACACACACACACACACACACACACACACACACACACACACACACAGAGTTTGTTTTTATAGAGGGTGTCATGTAGCCCAGGCTAGCCTCAACTCACTATATAGCAGAAGATGACCTCTGCTCCCTAATGTTTCTACCGTCAGAGTGCTGGGGTTACAATTTTTTTTCTTTGTTTTTCAAGACAGGGTTTCTCTATGTTATTTTGGCCATTCTGGATTCACTTTGTAGACCAGGCTGGCCTCAAAATCACAGTGATCCGCCTGCCTCTGCCTCCTGATTGCTGGGATTAAAGGTGTGCACCATCAAGCCTGGCATCTCTGTGTGCATATCTGTCTGTGTGCGTGTATATTGTGTTTGTGCATGCTCACAGTGCCTAAGGGTGTGCAGGGAAGAACTGTCAGGCCAGAGGTCCTTGGGTTTGACAACCCTAGAGTGTCTTTGTGACACTGTCTTTTCTGGGCTTTATGTCTTAACTGCTCATGCCAAGCTCCACAGTATTGGAGCCAAGACACGAGTTAGGACACTCACGATAAGCAGGGGATTGTGCGCTGCCACTGAAAGAGATCCGAAGATAGACAATCTGATGACTAGCTAGCTTACACTCTGCCTGACAAGACAACCTTTCTTGTTACTAGCAGACTACTGGGAAATGACTTCTTGGTAGGCCCTGACAATCACATGAGACTCCCGAGGGCTCCCTCCTTAATTTCTTTATGGAAATTAAAGCTGTGGAGCTGGGAGCCAGTTATAAGTGGGAGATGCTGGAGTGGGTGCCATGTGCATATTCTCCCACTCCATGAAGGGTGTGATCAGACCCCCCCCCCAAATAGCCAGAAGAGTGGGACTTTTATCTTGGGAAATTCCTGCCTCCTTCCTGCTGCTGCTTAGCTTGAAGTCCCCAGGGAAAACCCCTGAGAGTTGTGGTTGCTTCAGGTTAGGCTGGAAACAGGAAACAGAGAGTGCTGCATCAAATGAGCCATCACTGTAACACACTGGCCACTGCCTATTTTCATTTTCTCTTGAACTCCTGGTTTCAGTTTCTGTTTACTGCAAGCTGAGAGGCTTTCCCTATCTACCAGGCCTCCCATAGCGACTGATCCTGCAAGGGACTGAGGCTACAGGACAGGACAGGACAGGACCCTACTGCTATGGTGGCCTCCAAACAAGCCTGAAGCCAAAGCCTTGTGCATTCTGAGATCTGACTGTATTTATCATCATCCCTTTTCCCTGGGAGAAGTGCCCAAGAGGCCAGTTCTGGGCAGGTTTGCAGTCTTCAGACTCTAGACTCTCAGTCCTAAAACCATTATCACCCATCAATCCATTGATCCATTGATCCATTGAGCTATTGATCCATTGATCCATCCATCTATTCATCCATCCATCCACCCACCCACCCATCCATCTATCTATCCATCCATCCATCCATCCATCTAACAAATGTGTATTGGGTCCCTTTTGTGTGCTAAGCACTGTGCTGGACACAGGGCTTTCTGAAGAGAAAGAGGTTACATCCCATAGTCACAAAGTCTATCACGTAGAAGGAATCATCGGTACTAGATATTCATAGGCCACCCAGCCTGTTGAAGCAGAGACTCACTTGGCTACCAAAACATTAGCCACATACTTATAACTCTAGTAGACAACTCCATGGCTTTCTGCTCTGGTTACAGCATTATTTTATTGTTGTTGTTTTGTCTTTTGAGACAGGGGTTCTCTGTGTAGCCCTGGCTTTCCTGGACTCACTTTGTAGACCAGGATGGCCTCGAACTCACAGATGGCCTGCCTCTGCCTCCACAAGTGCTGGGACTAAAGGTGTGCACCACCATGCCTGGCTCTATTACAGCTTTCTTAAATAACCTTTTTGTAGCTTGAAGACCCATCTATTTTATTTATTTATTTATTTATTTATTTATTTATTTATTTTTACACTTCTTCCTTCAATGAGGTGTCCAGTTGCTTTGCCCTTACCTACGGGTGGCCTTACTGACTGTCTCATAGCAGGCAGAAGAGATGGGAGTGATGCAGCGAGCCTGTGGAGGCTAGGCAAGGCTTCAAGCTTGGCTTTTGCCCTGGACAGCTGCTTTTGAAATGCAGCTACTGAGCCACAAACATCCCCTTGCCATGAGAGGATGCTGTGGGTAGAGAGGTAGGTGTTGTAACTGACAGCCCCCACTGGGGTCTCAGGGGACACCCTGCACCACGTATCAGACCTGAGAGCAATGAAGTCTTCAAGGTGTCTATAGTCCCAGTTTCTGCCTGTCCATCTTGGAAGAGACCCTGAGCAAGAACTCATACAGAACTATGACTGATGTCAGTAACAGCAAGGATTAAAAATGCAATCGGCTCGGCCCTCAGAACCCACAGGACACTGGCTCCAGGCTCTCCAGAGGATAGCAAATTCACCAAAAGCTCCAGTCCCTCATGGATATAGTGTGGCGTTTACATAGAACCTACACACAGCCTCTTGTATACGTTGTACAGTACAATCACTATGCCATGCTATGCGCATCACTGTGTCATGCTATGTGCATATTTTTTGGGGAATGATGAGAAAAAAAAATATGGGTACGCATTCGGTACAGATACATTTCCTTCCAGACATTTTTAGTCCAACATGGTGGCTGTGGAACTCATGATTATGGAGGGCAGATTGCAACTGTTTGTGCTTTACGTCACTGTGTGTGGGTGATTTGCTCTATAGCCTAAGACAACAGACAGCACTTGGTCCCAGTGACTTTGCTGCTCAAGGACAGGCCAGTGGCTTAGCAGTGCTAGCCCTCCTGGAAGTCGGTGAGATATAGACTTTGAATCTATCTGGGACCAGCGCAGCCAGGCCCCACATTTGAATAAAAATCCCAAATACTTCCCATGCTGAGCAAAGCTTGAGAAGTATTGACTTCTTGGTGATATATACATTTCTCCCCAGGCACCTTATTTTCATGTTGTTGTTGTTGTTGTTGTTGTTGTTGTTGTTGTTGTTGTTGTTGTTGTTAAATCCAGAGCTGGAGAAACAGCCCAGTGGTTGAGAGCACTGCCTGCTCTTCCATTCCCAGCACCCATGGCAGCTCAACTTCTGTCTCAGGAGATCTGACTCCCTCTTCTGGCCTCTGCAGGCATGCACATGGTTTGCAGACACACATGCAGTCAAGGCACCCATTTACATAAAATAAATAAGTAAATAATAAATAAATACATAAATAAAATTTAAAAAATAAAAATGATCCAAAGGCACAAAATAGAGTAATACATATCAACACACCAGCCTTGCTCCTCCCTACCAGCCCCCTGTGTCCACCCCCCAACACCTCAGATTTAACCAATTAAAAAACAGCAAGCACAGGAGCTGGAGAGATGGTTTAGAGGTTAAGAGCACTGGCTACTCTTCCAGAGATCCTGAGTTCAGTTCCCAGAAACCACATGGTGGCTCACAACCATCTATAATGTGATCTGATGCCCTCTTCTGGCCTGCAGGTGTACATGCAGGCAGAGCACTGTACACATAATAATAAATAAATAAATCTTTAAACACGCACAGATTCTATGTTGAACGCTGTCTTCATTTCTCTTCCTGTTGCTATGACAAAATTCTTCCACAAAAGCAATGTAAGGGAGAGAAGTTTACTGTGGCTCACAGTTCCAAGGGGACAGTCCACGTGATGGGCAAGCCAGTGTGGCCAGAGGGGTGTCTGCATCTATACAATCCAGGGTCCTCTACTCAGGGAATGGTCCTGCCCACAGCACCCCACATTACTCTTCCTACAGCAGTTACTGTAATCCCTCACATCCGTGGCCTGAGTGTCCCATTTCTCAGGCAATTCTAGACTCGGTCAAGCTTGACCGTTTAACACTAACCGTCACAGACACCACACTAAGTTCTTTTCAACTATAACTCATGTAACTTTCCTGGTGGCCTGATGAGAGAGACATGGTCACACATGAATCCTTATATTAATGGTGAGGAAACTGAGGGCAGAGAGCTGCATCACCCATACAAGTTCCAGGAAGTCCATAAGCAACAGCGGCAATCTCTAGGCTGTCCTGCTTTTGGCCTTTCAGTATTGCTTTCCTCCTCTCCACACTGAAAGTCTACCAAGTCTCCTTTCCGAAGCCCTTGAGATCTGGTCTTCTCTCCAGTACCCATCAGACACCAGCCCAGGGCAGAGACTCATCACCAGGTCTCCATGGAAACACACTCAGCTTGGTAGTTGGCTTGCATATCGCCTCTTGCCTGAGTTGGCTTCCTCCCTTGCATGGTCTCATTTTACAAAGTCCACCACAAACACCTGCCTTTGGCAAAGTCTTCCTTTACTTAAGTATGTGCTCATATCCAAGGTTAATGAATATTTGGTGGCATCTTCACGTAGTCTTTGACCATCTTTATATTTACAGATCAGTAGTACTGAGCACATTCATTCTGTGGTACAACAGTAGTCATGACACATTTCTGGAACTTTCCCTTCTTTCCAAGAAGAAAGTCTGTCCCTCTTAAATACTAACTTCCCATTCCTCCCTTGGTCCTTGGCAACCTCTCTCCTACTTCCTGTCTCTGTGACCTTTAGCAGTCTGGAAAACTCACAACGTAGAGCAATACAACATTTGCCTCTTTCCTACCTGTATCACTTAATTGGTATAATTTGTTAATGTCCATGTTGCAGTATAGCTCAAGATGTCATTCCTTTCCCTGGCTGAGTGATATTCTCCTGTGTGGACATATCATATTTTGACATAGCTATCTGTTGATGGGTATTAAAAGGGCTTCCTGCTCCTGAGTGGGTCCCATTGGCTAGATCCGATTTTTCTCTCTCTTCTCTATTTTTTTCTTTCCTTTCCTTTCTTTTCTTTTTCTTTCTTTCTTTCTTTCTTTCTTTCTTTCTTTTTTTTTTTTGGACTTTTTGAGTTTCTTTGTGTAACATATCTGACTGGAATTCACTTTGTTTGTTTGTTTTGGTTTTTCAAGACAAGGTCTCTCTGTGTAGCCTTGGCTGTCCCAGACTCTCTCGAACTCACAGTGATCCACCTGCCTCTGCCTCCCAAGTGCTGGGATTAAGGTGCCACCATGTACAGCTTTGGAATTCACTTTGTATACCAGGCTGGTCTCGAACTCACAGAGATCTATCTGCCTGCCTGTTGGGACTAGAGGCACGCACCACCATGCCCAGCCTAGATCTGATTTTTCAAGAGAAGATAAAACTATGGCAATGGTTGTTTCCTGGTGCAAAGGAAAACCAAACCAAACCAAGACCCTTGTGTGAGTCATCTCAGTGTGGCCGGGGTCAACCCTTGAACTTGCAGGTTGCTTATTCCCAGAGGCGAGATCAGATCACCCACAGCCTGGCCTCCAGCCACTTCTTCAGTCCCTTCAGAGTCCTTCTACCCCATCAGACTACTGACTATAGTCCGAGCTCAGGCCGCAGGCCCTCCTCCTCTCTGGAAGGTTCTCCCATGACTGTGCCACCACATCCTGCTCAAAATAGCCTTAACTAAAGCCTTGTAATGTAGGCACTGTTTTCATTTTACAGATGAGGAACAGCATTGGCGAACTGAAATTATCTGAGGATGCCCCTCCGGCTAATGCCACACTTTGGGTTTTACTTTGTTCCCTAATCCCAAGGCCACAGCTTCCCTTTACTGGGAGAGCTAAGAGGCTTAGAACCTGGACCATTTCTGCCTACCCCAGACATTTCTAGGTGTTGTTCCCAGTACCAGATACCCAGCAGGTTTACCTTCACAAACTTACTAAATTAATATCATCACAACAAATAGTATAACATAATAAATGCCTCAGGTGGCACTACACACCAATTACATTGGGAACTCGGGGATGATTTTTTGAAAATGTCTCCCAAATTCTGCCACATCAAAAACAAGACAACAACCAATCAAACAAACAGAAACTCATAGAGCTTCAGGGCATGGTGCTTCCCAGGAGAACTCTCAAGCTCTCTAAAGGTCACCTCACCCTGCAGGTAAAGCTAGGGTTTGAGTGTGGCTTGCCTCCTCTAAGATGCTCCTTGAGAGCTGAGGGCCAGTGTGGTGGACTTGGAGGTGGGGGCCTTTAAGATGTGATTGGTTAGGTGGTAAAGAGGGATCAAGTCTTTTCTCAAAGGAGTGAGTCCTTGCTCTCCAGGGACTGCGTCAGTCACAGAGAAAGTGGGTTGTTATCCACGGAGTGGAGGCTCACCTCACCTGTCTCTCTGAGTAGACCTGCCTGTCCTTTCTCCTCCTACCATGTTGTGACACCATTAGTCCTGGCAGCAATGGACTTTCAAGCTTCCAGACTGTGAGGTAAATAAGTTTCTGTGCTTTGTAAATTATCTAGCCTCAGGTATGTTGTTATAGCCACAGAAAATGAACTGAGATAGGAGAGAGTGGGACTCAGGCAGAAAATGGGCTCATTTGATAGGAAGGAGAAAGGGGAGAGGGGAGAGGAAAGGAAAGGGAGAGGAGAAAGAAAATCCCAGCACTCCGGAGGCAGAGGCAGGTGGATCTCCGTGAGTTCGAGGCCAGCCTGGACTACAAAGTGAGTCTAGGACAGCCAGGGCTACACAGGGAAACCCTGTCTCAACACCTCTGTCCTCCAAAAAAAATTAAAGAAAAGAAACAAGGACAGGAGGGAGCTGCTTTTTCCGTTCAGTTCTCCCTGTTCCCTGTGATCAGCCGGGTCACAGCTCACACTGACTAAATCCTGGCTCTTCAAGAGTCCTCAGAGCAGGCACCAGGGAGGAGTCCTCCTGGAGCTGAAGGTGAGCATGCTTTACCGCGGAACCTTGGGCCCACCAGAGGCCCCACAGGCTTGCGTTTTGCCCTCCCCTTCTAGGCTCTCTGAAAACTCTCATCTGGCCGTGCATTTTATTCAAGTAACACAGCAGGAGCCAATCACATTGGCCTCTGCGGATAAAAAACGCTGCTGCTGCAGGAGGCGGCTCTGGGCCTGAATAGATGTTACTGCTACTTGGTCAAGCAGTCCAGACCTTGCTGGAGAGTCTGAGCAGGCTGCAGTCCAGACCTTGTTGGAGAGTCTGAGCAGGCTGAACACAGCATGCTCACCTTATCTACTAAGTAAGGACAAGTGTGACTGACAGGCACCTGCCTCAGCCGAGAGAACATGAAGTCACTCTCAGCTGTGCTGGCCCCTCAACTGTCGTTTCATATTTCTCTGATCTTAGAAATGAGAAATTGGGAGTTTAACTTTTAAAAAAATCCAAGCAGGCAAAAGAGTGTTTCCTTGGGTTTGGGGAGGGGGGCCCAGTTCGCATTATAGGCCACTGATGCACATGCCAAGAGAACAGTTGCCATTTTGATCCTCTGTCCTTTTGTCTGATGATGGTAGAGATAGAGCAATAATTATGACCAAATTTTTGACTGTATTTTCACCTTTTTGGAAACACGAGATGGCTCAGTGGTTAAGAACTATTCCAAAGATCCTGAGCTCAATTCCCAGCAACCACACGGTGGCTCACAACCATCTGTAATGTGGTCTGATGCTCTCTTCTGCAAATAAAGCACTCATATACAAGAAAGAAAGAAAGAAAGAAAGAAAGAAAGAAAGAAAGAAAGAAAGGTGAAGGAAAATGCAGAAAATTAAAGAGATTCTTAACAAAACAAAACACAAGATCTACTCTCAGGTGACTTCATTTACCAGCAGCCATTTGGAAATTAACAATGTTCATTTAAACTTATTTTGAGTTACTTTTATGCCATGTGATAACTATTTAAGGTGGTGCGCTAAAATTAACTCTCAAGTAAGTTAGCGACAGCCGAAACATTAACGATCTCACACATGCTGGTACGTGGACAAGGTACGAATAATTTATGTGATATTCCAGCACCCCGGGATTTGGAGGAGGACTGAGTATGGGTGTGTCAGCTCTCCGAGATGGTGCTAGTACTTAGCGCTTGAGGGAAAGCAAACAGGGCTTGTTCTGTCGTGTGGCATCAGCTCTTTAAGTATAAACAGTTCATGTTGACTGCTGCATTGTTCTCACCTTGGTGTTGTCCTCAGCCCGACCAATGGACCCTAGCCGGAAAAGAATAGTTCAGTGGGGGCTGAAGAAATGGCTCAGCAGGTAAAGGTGCCTGCTGCCAAGCCTAAGGACCCAAGTTCAATCCCCAAGACCCAAGTAGGAGAAGGACAGAACTGACTCTGCAAGTTGCCCTCTGACCTCCACACACCCTGCCTCAATAAACACACTAATAAACACAATAAGAATGCTCATGTTTTCAGTACCCCATGAGTTGGTCATGAAAAAGAAAATTGGCAATATTATTATCGCTTTTACATTTGATTAGCCTTTTGTCAAAACGGAAACAAACCCTAGGTCATGTCACTTTTTGATTAACAAGCCATGGAGAGAAAGGCTGATGCCTCACCACCAGTTCCCCAAGCTGCCAGTCTTTGGTGCTGGTTCTTACTGTCAGGAAGACAAGGAAGTGAGCATTAAAGACTATCACTGCCCTGCAAATACCAGACCTAAGAAACACAATAAGGGAGTCAAATTAAAAGTAGAGGAGCAGGCGCATTTAAACTTCAATGCAGATGAACTCTGTAAACAGACTTCTCCTGAGTAGATGAGAGCAGCTATCACCCTGTTTCTCTTTGGATAAGGAAGTGTTGCAGAGACACCTCCCAGCCTACAGAGGGCGCCATTACCCCTGAATATTTCCTTGAGCATTTAAAGGTCCAAATAACTGGTGCCATTTTGTCTTTTCTTGAAAGAATGACCCAGTTTCCCAAATATTTCTGCATCTAATTTCATGGTCAACTGTACACCACTTACATGACAGAGAGCCTTCCGTTATCTGAAGCGGAGGGCTGAATGTGGAACTTGTCACCTGGAAGCCCCATCAATGTTTTGACCCGCTCTCCTCAACAACAATGACGTCAACCTTGAGGGTGCTGTGTTTCTTATCTGAAGCTCCCCTGGTACAGTTAGACTTCACCTCAAAAGTGGAGAAGCCCCAGAATACAACGGCTAGGCTGTACTATTTGGAATTGCTTATATCCAACACTATTGATCTACAAAACAACCATCTCAGGCAATTCACATGTCGTCAAGGCAGCCACAGACCTGAAGGAGAGTTAAGCGGCTTCCGTTTGGGGCTAATCCTGAAACACACAGGAACAGTTTATACTCTTTACAATAGGGAGAAACAGGGCCATTGCTGGGGCAGGGGAAAGACAGACACTTATCACAAGCAAATTACTATCTGTCATTAACTCCTGACTTTCATGGGATTTACATGAGTATAATTTCTGTATTTGCACCTGTGGCTGGAGGTTGGCGCTCAGCTTTTTATACATTTCTATATTTCCCCCCATTGGAATGCCCTAGAACTGTGGCCCATGTATTGTAATGTACTGCCCCAGGGTTGTGGTCCAGGCCAACAGGCGCCATTTTATAATATTCTTATCATCAATGAGACGATGTAAAGAAAACCCTGCCTCCTACAGCATAAGCTGCACCAGTCAAAACATGGGTCTCCAAACACTTAGGCTAAGTGAGTAGATACATAGGAACCATGCCATTGCTGCCTCTCCAGCACATCTGATAGGGGTAAGATGACATCACATTCCCTCTACTTTGTATTGGTAGAAACTCTTAGTAGTCCCAATCTGGCCATTAGAATGTCTACAAGCTGCCATTTCTATTTTCATCTTCCATTAATTTCCAAGCAGAAAGACACCCCCCCCAAATCTACCTTGAAACCCAAATACACACCCCAAATAATTTAAACTACTCTATGTCCTGCAAGGACAGAATTCTCTGTGACACTTCCATACGTGGTGTCATATTGTTCTTTATTGATTCTTTCATGTCATGATTAATTTTTTTTAATTGAGTCCTATCCTAGGCCAAAAGATGACAAGCTACAAGTCAATAGGCCAGACCAGGCCTAAAAATCTGCTTTGTAAATCAACTCATTATTTATTTATTTATTTATTTATTAAATGCTTTTTTAAAAAGGATGTATTTATTTACTACTATATATACAGTGCTCTGCCTGCATGTACTCCTACAAGCCAGAAGAGGGCGCCTATCATATTACAGATGGTTATGAGCCACCATGTGGTTGCTGGGAATTGAACTCAGGACCTTTAAGAAGAGCAGGCAGTGCTCTTAACCACTGAGCCATCTCTCCAGCCCATAAATCAACTTATTAAAACCCAGCTACACTCTCTCGTTTGTATGCTGTGTAGAGCTGAACGTGAGTAATTATGACAAGGACTACTCGGGTCACAAAACCAAGAAACCCTTCTTCTCTGGTAACACAGAGAACACATTCATCTGTTCTGTTCTAGAAGAAGCAGATAAGATGGTGAGCAGAGAGACAAGCAGCCGTGTGTCTCCGGGAGTGCCTGAGTGTCGTGAGTGGACTGAGCGAAGACTATTAACGTGAGGGGGCCCAAGTTTACCCAGGAGATAACAGTGAAGCCCCGCTGGACTGAAACTCAGAGGACAGGTGTGGAAAGAGATGTGCCAAAGGGTTAGCCAGAGAGAGTGGTGCTGAGTGAGTGGGTCAGTTAGTGTGGAAACTGTCTAGGGCAGCCAGGGTACCAGGGGCACCCAGACGTGTGGGCCAGCTAAAACAGGGATCAGAATCACCTGGAATGTTTTTTAGATTGAGGATGAATAGTCTCACCTGGGAATCTATGTTCCATAGGTAGGACTGAGCTCTCTGATCAGTCGTAAGGCACACCCAGGTGATTCTGGATCAATCCACAGAATGGTAGCTACTGGATTCATGTTAGGTTGTAGAGAGTGGCCGGAGGCACCTCCGGTGTGGTCCACTTAGAGCCAGTGAGAAGCGGAAAGAACGAGGGCGCAGACACATAGAGGTGGATGCAGTGAAAAGGCAGTTTATTGTCTATTAATACTGGTACAGAGGAACAGAGAGAAGCTACGCATACAGCATCAGATGTCGCTGGCAGTGATTCCTTTTTTTTTTTTTTTTTAAAGTTGGTTTTTGTTTTTTTGTTTTGTTTTCATCTGAAGGAAACAGAACAGTCAAAGTACACTTCCGGTTACAAAGTACAGAAGCTAGCCCAGCAAGTCTAATTCAGAGGAAGCACAACAGTCTCCCAGCCTCCCCACCCCCACCCCCACTGACCAACCACAAATGAATGTATATACAGAGGTGCCGCTCACCCCAAGTGAGCTGCTAAAGCTGAACTTCTCATCAACAACCTACATTCAACTGAAAAGCTGCATCACACACAACATTTTCCGGAACCTTCGTTAAGATTTTTTTGTCTCTCCTAAGCCAGGAGTTGGGAAGGAAGAAAGAATGTTCCAGAACCCTGCAAAAGGCAGAACTCTTCTTCCCCGTTTGCCACAATAGGATATTGTGGACTTCTGTGAGCTACATGCAGAACCAACCAGATCAGATAGTGCCTGGTGACCTCTGACCTCTTTATATAGAGACTTGTCACCGCAAACCCATCGATGTTGCCCTGCTCACCCAATCTGGAAGCCAGGAGGTTTCCTTGGTAACAAGAGTAACTGGCTCTCCCTGAGCACCTTCAGGCAATTGCACAGTTCTTTATGCTTTCTGCAACTGTCTTCATGGCAGCGAGGTTCACACATGGGCTTGAATTGGGCTTGGTTTTTTTTTTTTCTGGAGGGGGAGGAGATTCTTGCGATGAGCATTTTAAAATTATTTGTCCAGGAACCATGGGGGGTTATTTTTATTGAAATAGAAAGAATGCTTATGACCTTGGCTTGCTGGGAAAGGATGCTTCTGAGAAGGGAGTTAAACTACAATGGTGCAAAGACTCCGAGGTGTGACCCGTTCTGTCAGCTGGATACAGAACGGGCAGGGAGGAGGAGGTTCAGCAACACCAGAGTGTGATGAATGGGGATTCATAGATTCAGCATAAAATTGGATAAAGGACTCAAGAACTCTACAAACTCACAGTCCCATCTATGGATGAAGATAAAAATTATTGTTGCTATAAATCTCTGAAATCACAACGCCACCTCAGTGATGGATACAAGGCCAGTGAAGTGAGTTTGGCATTGTTTATATTATTTCTGTTCAGACTATAGATCAGGCATGTCCAACCTGCAGATCACGCACTGAATGTATCCCAGATAGTGAATGCCCAAGAAGTTTTGTATGGCATCGTCATGTTATAATGTCCAAAGGCTGGGCACCCTGTCAGTGTAGATGGTTATATACTTCCAAGTCATAATTTCAGATGTTTTATTCCACATAGGTGTAGCATAGGGAATGGTCCCTTAACCATAAATGCTGCAATCACCTCTTGAGGGTGTAAAAGAGCTAGATTCTGATCCCTGCTAGGTTTCTCTTGCATGAGAAAATGCCATCTCCTTTCCAAAGGCAGTTATTAAAGGTGTGGTCCAAAGGGTCATCAAAGCAACACAATCTAATGGGCCAAGCACAGAAAGCTCAATCTTACAGCATACATCTGTTGGAAACCTTGGATTTTATGCAGAGGCAGAATAAGGCTGAGTCACAAGATCTGGGTTAGTGCTGTAGAAATCACCAGAAAGAAACCATAAGGGAATGGAGAAATAACTCAGTCAATCAAGGGTGTTTTCAAACTCAGGCTCCATAACACATATAGATTTCACTATAAAAATATTATTCTTTAAAAAAATACATAAATGTAAAATACTCCCTTTCTATAGTGACTCTTTACCCCCTAGACTACAGTAAATGCACGCCTTCAGGGATGGACCCATATAAGTCTCTCTCTCTTGCTTTTTCAAGCTAAATTAATTGTGCTTACAACTGTGCTCCCAGACCCAGGTAGGAGACCTAACAGGTTCTCTCACAGCAAGCAGCCCGGTGAGGAAGTCACTGTAAGCGGTCATGTGCTCCCTGCAACCTATCAGAGTGAGTCTGCAAGCTCAGCTGGGCACCGGAAGTACATTCAGTTAGTGCGAGGGCAGAGATAAGGCCCAAGCTCCGCCTACTTTCAACCCTCCGCACCACACCGTCAGGTTCTGCCTGAAGCTCCTGTGATAAAATTCACAGCTCTGGGCTGGGGTAGAGGAAGAGAATGTTGTGTTGATACAGCTTTTAGTACAACCTTCTAATTTTTGTTTTGTTTTCATTTTTTAAAACAGGACAGAAAAGGAGACCTTAAACAGCAGTGCTAAGGCAAACTATCCAATGGCACATCAAAACCCCTTTTCTGTCATTCATCACATTGACATCACAAGGCAGATACATTCTGTAAACATATATGCTATACAGTACATTAACCATATAAGGAAAGGAAAAGAAAGCCACCCTGTATGTCTTTTCTTTCTGGGATTCTGCTCTTTCAAGTCAGAAGGATTTGCAAGGAGTCTAGGGAGAATTTCATGGTTGGTGAGAGGTGCTTTTATTTTGATTTAAAAAAAAAATGCAGTGACTTGGGGGCAAAAAAAAAAGCTCCAGGTGACCAGTTAGAGGCAGTAGGGGAGGAGATGAGCATTCACACTGCAGCCTGTAAAACCTAGAAATAGTCACAAAATGTAAAAAAGTCATGAGCATCAGGAAACATTTGTTTTCCTGACTAGTAAGAGAAAACAGTGAAAAATTACTGTTATTATCCTTATCATCATAATTGTTACTGTTACAAAAGTTAAGGCTGTCCAGATCTTTGATGCACAAAGTCTGTGGTCCCTCAGTTGCCTCTTTTCACATTGACAACTAGGCTTTTACATGGCGGTTCCGACCCTCTGGTGTTAAGCTGGAGTGGGGAAGGGAAGCAGAGGCCTCTCTAGTTGGAGGATGGATCGGCAGTGAAATTTTCTTTTAAGAACTCCAGGATGCAGTTTTTCTACATCTCTACATTTAAACAATCAGCATTTGCAGTTTTAGTGGAGTGGCATTTAAGAAGTTTGCTGAAGCAGTAAAAAAGTCTACTCTTCCAATGAGGGATTTTAGTTCCCCCCCACCCACCCCCCAGAAGATGAGGGCAGGTTTTCCTGGCAAGTCCTAGAGAAGGCGAGGCTGAGAAGATAAACAGCCCCCATTTTTCTCATTCATTTGACCTGTTTTTTTTTAAAAAGGGGTTATTTATTTATTATGTATACAGTGCTCTGCCCGCATGTAGGCCTGCATGCCAGAAGAGGGCATTAGATCACATTGTAGATGAATGTGAGCCACCATGTGGTTGCTGAGAATTGAACTCAAGACCTCAGGAGGAGCAGACAGTGCTCTTAACCACTGCGCCATCTCTCCAGCCTCCCTGTTTGAGCTGTTTTTATATGTACCAATAACCCCAGAGGGCCTGTGGTGTGTCACTAAGCCGCTAGAACAAAGGATGCTTTCCAGGTCTGTCCTAATCAATACACCTTAATGAAGAGACCATGGAGTTTTCAAACGATTGCATATTTATAAATGTTTCAAAAACCTACCTCTTTAAAATGCTTGGAATTTATGGACTCGGTAATAAATGTGACTATTACAAAAATACAATATGAACTTGTTCACCTTGGAATGGTTTAAACTATAAACTGACAGTGCGGGAGATAAGGGTACATCTACCAGGGAAGGCCACACCGGGGAGTTAAACTCTCCAGGGGGAGCAGCCACAAAGAGAGGTAACCCAGGGTCTAGGTTTTAAGTAAGAACAACACCAACAAAAATGTCCCCAGTGTATGTCATCTGTTTACCTTCCTCTATGTTTCAAATTGACGAGGCCAATGTTCCTTAAGAAGGAAGGACCAGGGCAAGAAATTCGATGTTTTCACCTCTATCACCTTCCTCTGGTCTCTGCTTTTCTGATACCCATTGGTTCTGGCATTGAGTAATTTATAGTTCTCAAGGGTGTTCTGTGGTCCCTGGGAAGAAAATTCTTCTGGAAGCAAAGGAGTTTGGCTCCAGAGTTCTGTCCCAGAGATGCTGCTGTATCCCTGGGGAGCCTCTCTATATGCATTTGCCATTTATGAACTCTCAATATAGAAGGGAGTTTTTCAGCCATTTCCTCAGCACCGCCAGTGATAAGCAGAATCACCAGACACTAGCAGTTTGTTAGAAGCAATTTGTTTTTTTGCTAATTATATAAGGAAAGTAATACAATTATGGGTAAAAGGTTAAAAAGAACCCCCTAAGTTTTGTCTTACTACACATTAAAAGAAGGAAAATTAATGTCAAGAGTATTCAAGTCCTGAAGGTTCTTTAGGTATGTAGGGCTGGTCATCGTAACTGCCAGTAAATCTAATTAAATACCAATCAAGTGAAAATAAACATTCCTCTCCTCCTTTTTCTTCTCTTCCATTTAAAAGGAAACTGATTGTATACATATATAATATACATGTATGTATTATACACATTCATGTGTGGGTATTTGTAATTTTTATTTTCTTTGAGACAAAGTCTCACTGTGTAGCCCTGGTTAACCTCACTATATAGAGCAGGCTGGCCTCGGACTAACAGGGATTTACCTTTCTAGTGCCAAGATGAAAGATGTGTTACACCACACTGAGTGGAGATGGGTTATATTTTAAAGAACAGCCCAAGTAACATTAGCTCAAAACAAGATTGCGGTTTTGCAGCTTCCTCGTGGATTCTTTACTCCGGCTCTGTCTGGCTTTGCAACCACACAATCACATACCTTGCCTCTAGAAGGGGTAAGACCACAAATAATAACAAGACAGAGGCGGGGTGGGGGGAGGGCATGGGAAAGGCAGAGTCACAGTTACGACTCTGCCTTCATTTTCATCATCAAGGCGATAACTTAAATGCTGTAAGTGGGCTGATCAGGCTCAGTCCATAAAAAGGATTGGCTGAGCCTGAATCCCCACAGAGACTGGAATAGTATGCAAACATCAGCCATATTCAAATCAAACATACTTGTACTCACTGTAGCCACAGATAATTTTAATAAGGGTACTATGTCTTACTTCAATTAAATGATTATTTTTTAATAACAAAACTAACAGAGCAAATGATAACTCAGAGTTCGCCAGTCGCTAGCTCATCATAATGACCAACAGATGAGGGGGTGTTATCCTTGGTCCTTGTGGTCTTAGGAAGAGTGGGAGGTACAAGACTGTTTTCCTCATAGATAAGTAGTTTTTTTTAAGGAAGGGGCAATGTGTCCTGGAAGCTCCAGACAGCAGGCCCAGGGGCTCCAGGTTCTGCCGTTCACTCCCTCACTGTGTTTTTGAAACCTAACATTGAACAGCCCCGAATCCCCAAGACAGTAAAAGAGAAGGCGGAGCAAATTTCCAGATTGTATATTTCCCAAATGAATTCATAAAGGGGATAGATTGTCTAAAACCATGGGACCTAGTTTCTCCTTTCGTGGAAGTGGGGTTTAGCCATGTGGCGTTTTGTTCAAGGCTTGGGTGCTATTTAACCACTGGTGGAAAACAGAGCAGTGAGAACTGCCTGCTCTGGACCAGCTTCCCAGATTCCAGCTGCTGCCTTCTCTGGCAGCTGCTCTGAAGCCCAGACCTCCCAGTAAGGCCCCAGTTATCTCACGGGAAACTGTGGAGGGGACAATTTGGGAAACAGCTCACTCCTTTGCTATTCCTTTCTTTAATCTTTTTTCTTATTTACATATTATAGATTATAAATGACTCATGTTGTGTCCAATAAAAATGAAACTACTTGAGGAAAAAAAATAACAGAAATAAAAATGTCATTACCCTCTAATCATAATAAATACAACTTCAAGCCAAGAAATGAACAAAAAAAAAAACAAAACAAAACAGATTTATCCTTGAGTTAAATGGGACAGATGTAGTTGGCTCTGCGCTGCAATCCTCCGGGCTTCGTTATATTGTTACATTTTTCTGAGCTACTTCCAAGATAAATTAAAACTTGGTGTGGTACATCGTAGTATATGGTCCTTCCGTGGGAGCATAGATGGTTCTGTTACTGATTTGTATGATGAGGTGAGTGTCTGGGTAAACAAAGTTATCTCCCATTGAAATCAGCTAACACATCACAAGCTTCATCGAGTTCCTGTATTAGCATTCTTTTTCTAAGTCCCTTTGGTTTCACTAAACGCATAGCTGTCCAGTTTGGGGCAGTGCTAACAATGTATTTTAAGGGATGTTCATCATGTTTTAGGTTAAAATAAAAACGCTTTAATATTCTACAATTCACGGAAATTGAAGAAACAATGCTGTAGGCTGCCCAGGAATGTGCCGCCTAATCAGACTATGTGGAAGAATTCAAGATCTTTCTACATCATTGAACACTTTTTTCACATTGAAAAACCTTTTTTTTTTTTTTAGTGGAGAAACCTATACACTGAGGTTACCTGAAACATTCTCTTACCCATGAGGACATTAAAAGAAAAAAGAAAAGCACAGATGTAAGACTAACCAACCGGGTGTGGGAGATGGACAGTTAATACGCACAGCACCATCCTTGATACAGTGGGGGGTGTTATGACAGCCCCGCCCAGGTCAGAAAGACTGTTTTAAGGAATGTGGTCACTGCAGAGAGACTTCTCAAAACGATGCCCTCTTTGAAAATAGATTAATTCGATCAGAAAATATCCATGAAAAAGAAAATATAAAACTTTACATTTTGGGGGCTTATGGATTGACGAGCATTGTGGATGCTGAAAACAATGGTGGCCTGAGGTCCTTGGAAAATCCTGTATAAAGGGTTCATCGGGTAAGCAATAGAAAGAGCCTGGCAGCTGATGAATCGGTTCCTATATGTCAGCAGGGGCAGGAGCTGGGTTCTTTGCTTTCGAGTCAACTTCATGTCGGTTTTAACAGAAGAAGGAAAGTACAATACTGTCATCTGGAAGCGTATGTAAGGCAGCAAAGAAAAAGCGTCATGTCATCCTAGAACGGCCAGATTAAGGTAGGTCCACTTTTGGTTACGGTAGCAACCAACCAGAGCCCACAGCATTTTTGCTACACAAGATATAAAAAACAAAGATCCACACAGCGAAGGAGGCAGGGGCGTGGCAGTGTATATGTGTGTGTGTTTGTGTGTATGTGTGTCTATGTTAGAGTGTGAACACACGCCAAAATGAAAACCCCTGGTGCCAATGGGTTTGAGTCCAGTCAAGTCAATTAAGGCTACGAGATAACCAGGTGCTATGAAGGTCCGCTCTGACCGAGCAGTACGGCACTGATTCGCTCTTGAAGATACAAGGAAAGGTTTAGAGGAAAAAAGTAAATTCTTGGAGGGGGAGGAAGGGTGAAGCACACACATGCACGTTGTTTCCCAAGTGAGGAGAAGGAAAGATGTGAGTGAGAAGAGATCAAAGCAAATCCAACTGCGAGGCAAGGCAGGAGTTTGCTTCCAGTTCACAGTATCGCAGTTAGTGGTACAGTGAGGTCTATTTAAGAGGTGGAGAGTAGAAAGGCTGCCCGGAAGAAAGAGGAGGAGAAAGAAGTGGTCACATGACAACACAGCATTGACATCGCTTTTTCTTTTGGGTACCTGGGGCCGGGTCTGTGGGCAGGCTCTCTTCCTTGCCTTCTGGGGATGAGGGTTCTGTGGTGTCTGACACGGGCCTTCCGGACACCAGCTCGGCTGCGTTCCCATCGATCGTGGACACGTCCGTCACCGTCTTCTCTCTTAGTGACTTCTCATCGTCTTCATCGATCAGGACTAATTCGGCCTTGATGGTTTCGTCATAGCCTAGCACCTTTTTAGTCTCCTCTTCATCCTCGATGTTTTGGTAGCCCATAAAAATCATGGTGACAGGTTGATCCGGGTTTGCCTCTGGCCCTTCTGTGCTGGCGGGCTGGGCCTGCTGCCCGGGGTTTCCCAAAGAGCGATCTTTCCTGGACTTTTGCACCATTTCTAACTTGGCTTCTTTGCAGAGCATGTGTTCCTTGGGATGGCCCAGGCTCCCGTCTGCAACAAGAGTCCTTTCTGACATGTGTCCTCCGAAGCTCGATTGTCCAGCCTTCTGAATTAGCTCTTCCACATCCTTTGCACTTAATTTGTGGACTCCGTTTTCTACCACGGTGCCTCCTGAGTGCACCTCATACACTACTTTGGTACCATCATCATAGACTTTGACTCCTCTCTGATGGACCCCCTCTGGGCCAATGGTGGATGCAGAGAGAATCTTGGTCTCTCCTGTTTGTTTGTCTTTCTCCACATTAATTTCCATGGCGTATATAGCTTGAATGAAAACAAGAGAAAGGAAGTGCATGTTACAACAAAAAAAAAGCCAGTGAATGGTTAATTGCCAAACAGACCAAAAAAAAAAAAAAAGTGGTTTATGCTCTTTCTATTGTAACCACCAAGCAGTCTGAGTGTTAGCATGAGGTATGCAGTGGTGACAGACGTGGTTGTATGTGTTCTTAACAAAGCAGCTAAATGCACTGGGAAGACAAATACACACACTCACCATATCTCAATGAACTCAGGCTTTTTAGGAGACCGGCTAAAAGAAGAGACTTCAGATCTAACAGGACAGAATTATGGGAAGGCTGGTAATGTGCAAATGACCTTGACTAAGATCGCTTAGACAATTTCAAAGATGCGCAAGTTCCAGAACCTTACTGCTGTTTCCCCAACTCTTCCACTAAATGTGCACCTATTTTCCCCTCTCCATTTCCTTGTACTGTTGATGGAGAAGATGCCGAGTGATCTGCAGGTGGGACACAGCCATCCTCCACCACACTGCAATCTGCTATTCTGCAAAAACTGAAAGAATAGGGAAACATTGGGACTGCGCGCTCTGAGAATACTCTAGTCAGTTAGTAAAGCTTCTTTTAAAAAAAAAGAAAAAAAGAAAGAAAGAGAGCCAGTAAAGAACAGGTTGTCATGGCACCAGTAACATAGGAAGTGGGGATGAAGGCCCAGAAAGCGGCTGTTCTTTTTTTTATGTATTTTTTTATTAATTTATTCATATTACATCTCAGTTGTTAGCCCATCCCTTGAATCCTCCCATTCCTCCCTTCCTCCCACTTCCCCCCTACTCCCCTCCCCTATGACTGTGACTGAGGGGGACCTCCTCCCCCTGTATATGCTCATAGGGTATCAAGTCTCTCCTTGGTGACCTATTATCTTTCCTCTGAGTGCCACCAGGCATCTCCATCCAAGGCACATGTTCAAATATGGGGCACCAGAGTTTGTGTGAAAGTCAGATCTCCTTCTCCACTCAACAGTGGAGAATGTCCTGTCCATCAGCTAGACTGGGTAGGGGTTCGAGGTTTACTGCCTATATTTTCCTTGGCTGTTGCCATAGTTTGCAGAGGACCCCAGGGCCCAGACTCGCCTGTAGTTTTCCAGGACCTGCTGGATCCTTCTATTTCCTCATTCTCCCAGGCTTCTCACACCTAAAGTCTCAATAGGATGTCCTCCCCTCTTACCCACTTTCCTGGCAGGTTCAGTTTTTCATGGGGACGTACCCCTTGGACTAGTGGCTCGATATAACTGAGTATATACCATTCAGCTCTTTTTGGAAAGCAGCTGTTCTTATTCTCACAGTGCTAAGGCTCATGAACCTGTCCTTTTATACTTCCCCTCTGTTGTCTTTTTTTTTTTTCCATGTTGTCCCTGTCATTCACTACTATGAGACCTTTCTTTTCCCTAGGCTGAAGAAGTGTCACCCAAGGGACTGGACTCTCCAACCTAAGCACCAGCTCTCCCCTGTCCTACAGCCTCTTGGATACCCAACATTTGTGTCCAGTGTTTCTCAACTTATGGGTTGTGACCACTTAGGTAGCTGAATGACTCTTTCACAGGGGCCACCTAAGACCAAGGTAAAACATAGGTATTTATATTATGATCCATAACAGTAACAAAATTACAGTTATGAAGTAGCAACGAATATAATTTTGTGTGTGTCACCACATCACAACCAACTGTGCTAAAGGGTTGCAGCACTAAACGTTGAGGGCCACTGAACTAGGTGGTATTTGGACTCACTGGCCTCAGCAGCTTCAAAAGCATCATGTTGCTTTCCTCTCATCTCGGCATGAGGTGACACCAGTGCCACAGCTTAGCTGCTAGTCATGTAAGCCAGAAGCCTTCGTCATGTCTGATCTTTACTCTTCATCCTAATCTCTCACATCCCACCATTGAGAGGATCTGCTTCAGGATTCCCATCCTTTTCCTCCTCCTCATTGCTTCCACCAGTCCAGGCCTACTCTGCTCAGCACAACAGTCACATTTCAGGTTTCAGTGATGCCTCTATTTTCCCACTCAAGTCCTAAGGGCTACACATGTGTACAAGGGACCAAGGCAGACTGGGGCCTGTTTTTGTATGGCTCGGAAGAAGAATGACTGTATATGTATATGTATATGTATATGTATATGTATGTATGTATGTATGTATGTATGTATGTATATATTTAAAGGTCATAGAAAAAGAAGGAAATTGAGCTGGAGAGATGGCTCAGTGGTTAAGAGCACTGGCTGCTCTTCCAGAGGACCTGGGTTCAATTCCCAGCACCCACAGGGCAGCTGACAACTGTCCATAACTCTAGATCCAGGAGATCTGTTACCCTGATACAGACATACATGCGAGTAAAACCACTACTGCATATAAGATAAAAATAAACAAACTGAAAAAAAAAAGAAGAAAGAAGTCTTTGAGAGGTAGAGACAGAAGAATGGGGAATTTGATGTCGCACGCCACTGCAGAGGGAGTGTGAGGCCGGCACAGGCTACCTGAGAGTGTCTCAAAAAGGAAAAAGGAAAGAAGGGAGGAGGGAGACAGACAGAAAAGGAAAGATAAGAGGGAGAGAGAGAAGGAGGGAGAAAGTGGAGAGGGAGGGAGAGAGAGAGAGTTTGCTACCACACTGTGTATGGTTCACGGGGTCTAAATTCTTTACCAGCAGGCTGTTTATTGGGGACGTCTACTGAGCCCGTAGCTGGTGCTCCACCTGTCTGAGGTACCCTTCTCAGAAACTCGCTCTTCTTGACTGTGTGGGTTCAGCACCAAGTCCCTGGCACTGCACACAGCTCCTCTCAGAATCTGTTTCCATCATTCCTTTTCTCTTTGTCTCACAGTCTCTCTTGCTTTCCAGACACACTGGTCACACCAAACCTCACATTATGCTCAGGACACTACCCCGGCCTCCTCCTGGGCCTGTGGTCCTTTTTGACCCAGCCTGCTTTTCATCTAGAGTCTGAGGCCACACACTTGCTCACCAATAACCGAACCCCTGTCCTTTTCAGAATATCTACAGCCTGCAAAGAAGTTTCCAGTTGCCTTTCAGCTGTTAATTCCTCTTTCTCCCTTCCCCTCACACACAAACAAAGAACTCCGTCCTACATCTAAATAGTTCCTGATTTTTAGATTCTCCCCTGCAACATCCTTTGCACTTTCTACACATCCAAATGCCACACAGCCACCAATGTCAAAATCAAGTGCCCCCTCCCCCAGATGCTTTCTTAGAACCGACCTCCCATCTCTAAGTCACCGCTCTCTCTTTAAGAGTTACTGAACACTTTCTAAATATCTCTGAGGACACTGAACAATTTCTACCCAGCAGTGGGTTTGTATAGTACAGGCGGCTTTGAACGCCGAGTCTTTGTCAAATGCTGAGACTATAGTGTGTACCATCACTAGTATTTGTAGAGGTGGCGTATCAGATTCATAGACATTTAAGATTTTGATTCTTACCTACCATTTTTTGTGTGGTCTTCCATTGCTAGCCCCTACCGCAGAACTTTTTGCATAAAAGGTACTTGATACACATACTTGTCAAACAACTGTGGCTAAATGATCTTTATCGGTCACAAGTATTTTGTATAATAGGACAGCAAAGAAAGGTTCAACAACACAATTAATGTCTGTAACAGCTTAAGCAATCATCGAATAACATGCTTCCAGTTGCTTGCATGATAAGATACAATCTGTTCAAGGTCGACACTGGGCTAAAATGATCCAGAAGAAAATTTCAATGCCCAGTTTTCATAATATCCATTTGGAACATTTTCGTTGCTTGGCATAAAGAGAATGAGTTTTCAAGTGACATCATGGGAGACCAACATTATTTGTCACAGAAGTACATGGGTTCACATACAGAGACTGTGAGATAAAAAAGATATTCATCGCAGTGATTTCCTGAATTTTTTTTTATATAGCATATGATCAGAAAAACAAAATGGATATTTACAATGGGCCCCAAAGCTTGTTTTTTTTTATTATTAAATAAACGTTACAATTGAATTAAATATTCAGGTTTGAATTAAAATATTATCTTACCACTATTAACATGATGATTGACGGTGGTAGGTAGAATGTTGAAGTATCCCCTAAACTTCCAGGGATGTGTGAACAGCCAGCCGTCAGTACAAAGCATGGAATGAATAATTTCAACACAGGGTTTCTCTGTTTCTCTGTGAAGCCTTGGCTGTCCTGGACTGACTCAGTAGACCAGGGAACAAAACATTTCTATGCTTGTGTGATTAACATGGGGACGTTTAGAGATCCGCTCTCTGCCCAGAACACCCTCATGACTGCTTCATTACTGTTTCTTCCCCACCTCTGTGCACGCAGCCTCCTTTCACCTTTGCCTGCTCCTGGAGCTGGAGGGAATAAAAGGATGCTGAGCAGCTATCTTTCTGGAAAGATGACGTAGGCCCACAGTAAAAAGAGGAGAGAGTTCAGTGGAAGGGAAGGGAAAGGAAAACCGATGGTGAAATTTGAGAAGTACCACTCGAAAAGAGGTGTGAAAGAAGCAACAGGTAGGAAATCAAATCTCAAACTCCTTTAAAAAAAATCTATATAGGGTCTCGAGGCCCAAACCGCGTGCTGAGTTCAATTAGGGTCTCGGGGCCCAAACCACGTGCTGAGTCCAGTTATTGTCTTGGGGCCCAAACTGTGCGCTGAGGGGCATGTCCCATGAAAGACCTCATTTGCCAGGAAAGTGGGATAGATGTGAGGACTCTAGGTAAGAGAAGTATGGGAGAATGGGGAAATAGAAGGATCCAGAGGGCCCTAGAAACCTTCAAGGAGAACATTATTATGGGTGGATCTGGGCCCAGGGGTTCTGCTCAAACTACTGCACCAACCAATGACAATACGTGCAGTAAACATTGAACTTCTACTCAGATCTAGCCAAGGGACAGGACATTCTCCACAGTTGAGTGGAGAGCAGGAAATGACTCTCACACCAACTGTGGTGCCCCATATTTGACCACGTCCCCTGGATGGGGAGGCCTGGTGGCACTCAGAGGAAGGATAGCAGGCTACCAAGAAGAAACTTGATACCCTATGAGCATATACAGGAGGAGGAGGTCCCCCTCAGTCACAGACATAGTAGAGGGGAGTAGGGGGGAAGCAGGAGGGAGGAATGGGAGGATACAAGGGATGGGATAACAATTAAGATGTAATCTGAATAAATTAATTAAATAAAAAAATCAATATAATGTTCAAGCTGGCCTCAGATTTGCTTTTCAGCCTTGTCTTCCAGAACACTGGGCTTACAGGCATGGACCACCTCGCTGGCCTCCAAATTTTTTCAGTGTGTGTGTGTGTGTGTGTGTGTGTGTGTGTGTGTGTGTGTGTGATTTTAAATGTTATTAAGTGTGACATTACACTGGGACAGAACCACATATGAAAACAATTTCTTCAGGAGTATATATGCATATTTATAAGTACATATTATACATAATCAGTGCAATATTTCTAGAATTGAGCTCAGAATATTTTAAGTATTATAACAGATATGCTATATCATAAAGTACAATATTCATACATACTTTTTTCTTTCAGATAAAAAGTAAGGCTTCAAAAAGAAGCACAGATTTGTTTGTTTCTTTGTTTGTGGTTCACTGGGGATGTGGTCCCTATTTCTTTCTGCATTTCTCTTCTTTGGTACAAGGTACCTAGGAGGACCCGCTGCAAATCTCTGAGTTAGTCAAAGGCAGTGCTTACTCCTCCCAGAGTTAACACAGAAACGTTAAGTGAGACTTCCAGAAAGCTACACTGGAGGTAGAACATTTACCTTGGTGTTTTAAGTGAGTGAGATTCCTATTTTGCACACCAAACTGAATGAAGGTATGGATGCAACAGTAGACATGATAACTTCCGTTTTCAGTGCTCCTCCCCACCCCTTTTCGCCAGTGTTAGGGTCTAACCCAAGGCCTCATGCATACTAAGTATGTGCTCTGTCACGGAGCTACAGCTCAGCCCAAACAAAAATAGGGTTTGTTTGAGACATGGTCTTGCTTTGTAGTCCACTTTGCCTCAAATTTACCCATCTTTCCCCCTCAGTTTCTTGAGTGATGGGATTACAAGTGTGTGCCACCACACTGGGCAACTTTGGGTGAGGGGTTTTTTGTTTTGTTTTGTTTTGTTTTTGTGGTTGGTTTGTTTGCTGAAGGAGCCAACTGTTCTACAGTGCTTGGGATTGAACTATGGCCTATTGTATTCTAGACAAATGTTCTACCATTTAGTTACATGAGTACTTCTCTTTTTTATTTTTTGAGACACAGTCTCACATAGTCTAGGCTGGCTTCAAGCTCACTATGTAGTCCAGAATGGCCTTGAATTCCTGAACCTCCTGCCTGGATCTCCCGAATGCTGGGATGACAGGTGGGTACCACCATACTTGGCCCCCTGACCTCTTCTTACTTTTATTTTGAGACGTCATCTCACTCTCTTGCCCAGGCTAGCCTTGAACCCTCAATCTTTATGCCTCAACCTCCCCAGCTTTGGGGTTACAGGCTTGTGCCAGCAAGCCTGACAGCATTTTGTTTTCAACATACACACTTTCAAAACATCATGTGCCAAGAAACTTACACCCAGTGCCTCTCCCTCCAAGCATGCCTCCATCTCTAGCCACAAGAAGGACTTGCTGTCGGCCTGACATTCTGTAAGCCACCCCCCATGAAAGGCTTTGGCGGTCTGTGCAGAGGCGAGACTCAAATGGGGACATGAGGAAAGGGCTCTCTTGGCCACGCGGTCCTCAAGGACTGCCCAAGAGCCACATGGACAAGAGGAGAAGGGTCTGAAGAAAGGCTTTCCATGGTTCCCAGGAACCATGGTGAGTGGCGGATGTGACTAAGACAGTTTAACGGAAGTTTCACTGAGAGTCTGATTAGAGTCTGGATGTACACTTTTAGTGCATGATATATTCAGTTGCTGATTTTCAAGCCTTGTACACTGACATCAGCAGGAGTGGGACACATAAAACTGTTTTATGCCTTCCACTAATTCAGCAAGACAGCTGGGTAGCGTGCCTGTTTTACTGATAAAGAAGAGGTGCCACCGTGACTCGAGTCTCTGATGGAATACAGACCAGTAGCTATTTCCATGTTTTGACTTGGAGCCTTAGTTCTTCTTCCCCCCCCCCCGGCCCCCCACACCCAAATGGCAGAAACCTCTGTGACGGACTAGAGCTTTGGGGAGCTCAGAGAGATGGGTCTGAGTAGCAGATAATATTTGGTTCTGTTTAGACCCATTCCTGAGCTTCCGTTTACCTCTGGCAAACAGACAGCAACTGTGAGGGTGTAAGCTGCCTGGAACAGAGACAGCAAGGGCACCTGACACAGGTAAGAGGAGGGGCAGTTAACAGGATCCTGCTTCAGAAATCAGTTCAACACATAAACAAGACTGTGACCCAAAAGATGGAAAATTCCATTATGGTGCAATCACTTGATTCGGGCTTAAACTCTCAGCTCACTTCCTTTGCCTCCCAGAGGTCACAGAAGGGGGAGGGGGACAGCCAAGGTTCATGTGCAAATAGAAGCCTCACGCGCCTCATTGCCATTTGTCACTTTGACAAGAGGTGTCGGAATAGGCCGAAAGACAGTAGATCTGAACATGTACTCGGGTCATGCCATCTTTGGACCTTATCATTCCTCATTTACGCAGTGTTGGTGCACCCTGGATTGTTCTTGAGCCAGTGACATGCGGAGTACACAGGAGAGCGGTAGTAGGCAGATCATTATAGTCACAAGGGAGGATGTTGAACTGGGGACATCCTGTCTGAAGGACCCCCTGGCAGCCGGCATTGTAACCTCACAGCTACGTTGTACATATGCTTGGCTTACTGAGCAAATATGCCTACATGTGATCTTATCCCTCTAGGTATACGGCCATGGGTAAGAATGTGTGTTCGACCTTCTCTAGAGGTTGGTCAAGTATGATCGGCCATTGTGATATCAACAATGAAAACAAGGGAATTAATTCAGAGTGGCTCTTCCCTCTCATCTCAAAGGTCAGTCTCTTTACTTCAAAAACCAGGAATGAAACATGTCTGTGACTCAGTTGTTTCCCCAAGAGACCTTAGTATCCTACAGTGCAGTAGGATGTTTATAACTTTTTAATAGTTTCATATATATAGTTAAATCACTAACTAACATACATATAAATTAAATGACAGTTTACAACAATTTATCATATTTTACAGAGAAACAGAAGGGAGAAATTCAAAGGTTCCCAATATGGAAAAAAAAGGCCAGTGTTTATACAAGGATGAAAATACTAATATTCTGATTTGATTAATACATATTTAATACCTGTACTGAATTATCACCTTGAACCCCATAAATATGCACAATCATTCTGTATCAATTAAAATAACCCAAACATCTATAAATAAACTAATGAACGACTGAATTAATGAATAAATAAATAAACAAATGTTAACACATGTGATGCTGATGGTAACAGAGGCAAAGCTAGTTTCTTATCTCCTTTTTGGCTAAGAAAAGCAGGCCAGGCTGAGCAACTCCAAGGAACACCTTATAGAGGAGATGCAGAGCCCCAGTAGGTCAAGTCTGGAGATGCACGCAGCATTCTAAACTATGGCTGCTCTGGCCTTTGAGCATAGAGTCTCAAGCCCCTCCCCCAGTGGTTTTACTGCAAGAGTCCTCCTAGGCTTCATAAAAGATGCTGGAGGCTAGAACCCGTAGGAGTGATGCTTGGGATAATTGCAGAGACAGTTTTCAAAGAGCAGAGGCCACCAAGTGCTAGTATAGAACCATCACACTGAAAGCACACAGTGGGATCACATTTTTGTTTTAGTTCGAGGTCTCTGGAAAGGCTACCTAATGTTGGCAATAAACCATATTTAGATCACAGAGCTGC
Organism: Acomys minous; assembly: GCF_964271855.1. Taxonomy (NCBI): domain Eukaryota; kingdom Metazoa; phylum Chordata; class Mammalia; order Rodentia; family Muridae; genus Acomys; species Acomys minous. The sequence continues at coordinate 152,292,450 of NC_140483.1, read as the reverse complement.
TGCATTTCTGTGGACAAGCTGGACATGTGTGCTCTGGGTGTTGAGACGGCCCTAAAAGCTTGATAGGTGCTGATGTAAGGTCGCCAAGGACCAAGAGACCTTTAAATGGTGTGTGCAACCTCAGTGTCCCGACTCTGGTTGCAGCATGCAAATTGTTATCAGTAAACCAGTGAGACGTAGTGACTGTTTTTCCTAGTTGAGGTGGAGATCGAGGCTGAAGAGAAAAGTGAGGCTGTAAGGTACTGTGATCACCACCCAGAAAGAGCCCATCAACAGCGACAAGAGTTTTCAAAGGGTTCAACCCTTGATTCAGACCTGACGCAGAAACACAATACGCAAACACAAGTGCTTCTGAGTTGGAAACGGGAAAGAACACTCGAGCCCTAGTTGTTAAATCATGACCTCACTCCCTTCTCTCCTTCCTGCCGTGGCTCTGAAAAAAGAAAAAAAAAAAACCCCAACACTCAGGAGAGATGACTTACCAAGAGGAAACGTTAATGTCACGTCAGATTGACAAAGGGCAGAAAGATACATGACTCATTTTTCTCTTTTGAGAATGAGAAATGAAAGCGCCTGGGCAGGGGTGGGGGGTGGGGAGCTGGGGAGATGGCTCAGTGGGTAGCTTGGTAGCTTCACAAGGACGAAGATCTAAGTTTGGACTCTCAGCATTAACACAAAAGTGGCGTGTGGTGGTGCACGCCTCTGATCCTGGTGCTGGGGAGGTGGAGGCAGAAGGATCTCTGGGGTTTATTGGTCAGCCAGTCCAGCCAAATCAATTGCTACCAGGTGTGGGAAAATTCCGTGTCAAAAAATAAAGCAGCAAACGATTGAAGAAGACACAGGACTTCAATTTCTGGCCTCTCTGTACATCTGCACATCTGGGGGCATCCACCCAGATAAAAGCATTCTGGGGGCTCTTCTGTGTGAAATGAATGGATGTAACAGAGGGGAACAGACTACATGTTTAGGTGAAAGCATTCAGACATGTTGACTGTCATGGAATTGCACAACGCCATAAGAACAACGCCAAGGCTTCACTTTAGACAGGAAGCTGGATGGCAGTGGTGACTCACCACAGCCTGTGGTGTCATGCTTGGAGAGAGATTCTTGGTCTACCCTAGAGTCTTCGAGTACTGCACTTTTAGAAGACCGGGGACAGAGTGAGGTGTGTTCGGGGGAGAAAGCAGTGGCTGGTGGAAGTTTTATCAAAATAATCAAGAGACTATGCGGTGTGATAAAGGTGTTCCAGGTACAGAGTAAGGACAAAATATGTGCAAGATGAGGGAGAAAAATGACATTCCTCTCAAGGGAAGTGTTCTAATAGAACCAGCTGGAGATGGAATGGGCCACTTGGATGTAGGTTAACATTCTGATCACCAAGGGCCATGACTGGCTTGAGGCCTTCAGGGATTCTGTTTAGATGGGGGCTGGAATAGGGTCTCATTACCCTGAAATTCAGTCCCAAACCTTCCAAACCCTAAGCCATCAGACTGTGAGTAATAATACTCAATAGAGACATTCAAGTGGCCTGAGGTTGTATGGATTTCCAAGAGGACAGCCCTAAAGCAAGATGGCTTGTACCTGGGAGAATTCCAGCGGCAAATGCTGCACACTCTGTGCTGTCACTGTAAACCTGACAGTGAGTGTGAACACCCCGTTCCAGAAGCAGCCTGGCATACCAGCTGACATCATGGCATTAGGTAGCTGTGCTTATATGCAAATATGTTCTTCGGTAATAAATGTGCAGGTAAATTTATTTTCTAAAAATGCCCTGATCATAATATATTTCTGAAAATACACTTTCTATCTGGGTCATCATGCTCACACTGGAAGGGTACCAAGCTGGAGAGCAGGTATAATCTCACTGTGGCCTCAGTTATACAGAAGTGTTACCATTGAACTTTACACTTCACATTTTTGGCTATTGGTGCTTCCCCAACCCCTCTCTCCCTCCCGCCATCTCTCTTTGTCACTTTTCCTATGACACAGGGTCTCTCTGCATAGTCCTGGTTGTCCTGGAACTCACCCTGTAGACCAGGCTGGCCTGAAACCTGCAGGGACCCTTCTGCCTCTGCTACCACAGTGCTGAGATTAAGAGTACGTACCACCACACTCAGTCCCCATTTCTACCTCTTGACGTGAACTTATACATCTGCAGGCTGACTGGCCCTGTGCTGGGAAATCATACTTCGCGACCTTTGAGGAAAAGAACTGAGAAGCTTCTTGCCACAAAATTGCCAGGCTCCATCAGCACCAAGCTTGTAGGAACAGGTAGGAAGACATGTGATGTTTAAATGTGCTACCCCAGTTGACCATAGACACACATGCTGGGGCACCCCAAAAGAGTCCCCAGCATGGCTGCTAGTGAGGCTTCCATAGCATCGCTTCAAGCTTCAGGTTCCAGTTCAACCCTCCTCTAGATCTCCAGGGACGTGAAACCTGTCCCAGGTGTGGCCAGATGTCATAACCCCAGCGGGCTCTAGAACTCTTGTAAAAGCCTTATGTAAGGAAGACACTGAGCAGTATCTATTAAACAATGAAACATAGTGAGTATGCCACCTGTGTCAGTGATTGGCTTTATTTTTTCTTATATTAAAATAAGGAGGCATTATTTTGCTTCAGAAATATTCAGGTTGACCTATGTAAGGTTCATTCTGGCTTAACTGCTCAAGATTATTTTGTTTTATTAACCATGTCATTATGAGACTTTGTTGTTGTTTTTGGTTTTTCAAGACAGGGTTTCTCTGTGTAGTCTCGGCTGTCCTGGACTCACTTTGTAAACCAGGCTGGCTTTGAACTCACAAAGATCCACCTGCTTCGGCTTCCCCAAGTGCTGGGATTACAGGGGGTGTGCCATCATGCCATGCTCATGAAAATTATTTTTTTTATTTTTATTTTTTGGTTTTTCGAGACAGGGTTTCTCTGTGTAGCCTTGGCCATCCTGGACTCACTTTGTAGACCAGGCTGGCCTCGAACTCACAGCGATCCGCCTGCCTCTGCCTCCCGAGTGCTGGGATTAAAGGCGTGAGCCACCACACCCGGCCTATGAAAATTATTTTAAACATGAATTTACTACAGTGTATAAATCAAACCCAATGCTCATATTTGCATTCACCTCTGCTAATTGCATTCTTTCATTCACCCCTGAGCCATCTTGCTGAGTAGAGCAAATGGGTCAGTGAACAGACTTATTGCCTTTGTCCTTGTGTTCTGGGGCCACATTTCTGCCTGTGACTCTTCATATTTCACATTCACAAATATAGAGTCTGTACAACACATCACTGTCTGGAACATTTAGCAAGGAGCACACACTCTTTAACTTTTTGCTTTCACCCCAAGTATCCCCCCGATAACTGAGAATTCCAGGAAAGCGAAGACTGACTCAAATTATGGGAAAAGCTTGACTCCCAAAAAGATTCTTGCAATAGATTCATAATCTTTGAGAAACCCTCTCACCCAGCCTCGATTCCATCCCTCAACCCAGCTCTTTCAGGTGTGTAACATCCATGAGAAAATAAAAACCCCAGAGACACCACACAGATTCACCTTAAAAGTAGCAAAAGATACAACGACCACAAACACTAGAAACACATGTCCCCTTCCCACCAAAGCTTGAGGGACAGTGCCCCACAATTTCTTCACGACTTCCTCCTACTAGTCCTCAGTTACCTATGGGGCCAGGGTCTGCCCTTTGTGGCCACTGTCTGTGCCACATCTGAAACTAGGCTAAGGATGAGCCTCCCTGAGTGAGGTCATCGGGATGCCCACCACACAAACCAAGCACAAGCCCCTTGAACAGTCTTGATGTCAAAGCGAAAAGGTCCCTGGACTTACCAGGCGCTCTGGGGCCCCTTTCTGCCCTGGTGATGGATCCAGTGTGGGTGAACAGATTGGCAGGTCAGGAGGCTGGCTGAGAGGAAACGTAACTTACAGCATCTGGTAGCAGAGAGAGCAGGGATGACAACAGACACAGTGTTGGGAGGCCCAGTGGGTTCACTGCCCAGACAGCAGCTTTCCTGCCCTACATAATGGCCCACAAAAGCGGCTACTGGACAAGAGTATCAGTCAACAAACCAGACGTTTGCCCGGTGGCTGGAAATCAGCAGAGTAGTTGAGGCAGAAGGGATCCTGGCCAGGGAGCTCAGGCCCTAGGACTGTCTGTATCTGGGAAGAGTTATGAGAGAGATGCAGAGCTTAGGGCAGTAAGTACAGATTGGTGGAAAGGAACAAAGGCAGGCCATTTAGAGGCATTATGACCCAGGTATGATTGACCAAACATGGGACATCACCCTGAAATGTGCATGGAACAGTGTGTTTCCCTTCTCTTCTTACTGTACTGAGTTACACTTTGTTCCTCCTGCACTGCTAGTGCTGAATCCAGGGCCTTGTATAAGCTAGAAAAGTCTGATACCCTGACACCCTGCAGCAGAGAAAAGTAATGGTGGCTACTACTCCCCTCTGGCTGCTCTCCTCCATCTGAAACTACCAAAAGGAGTCCCTGACCTTTAGAGATCCACTCCGTCCCTAGTGCCAAAAACTGTTTTCCGAAAAATTGAAATCATGTTGGAACACTGTATTTTAACCCAAAACACCTCTTCTTGGCAAAGTGAAGTGTTTTGTTTTGTTTTGTTTTTATGAAAGTGGAGTTTAAAAAAAAATAAATAAGTTACTCTGCTATTATACAATAAGAGAGTCTGACTCGTTTTTCAGCCCCTGAATACTAAATAGGAAGAACTAGGTTTCAAAGTGGGTCTATGGCTAGCATATTACCCGATAGTTTTCTTCTGGCAAAATATATTTAAATGCATAAATGATCTTTGAAGATTCTAAAAGCTACACCATGTGCATGGTTACACTGTGGTATGACTGTTTGCACTTTTGATTTAGATCATTTCTTTAGAAGTCACGGCCTGGTGATTCCCAAACAACTAAATGGTAGCTCCTGCAAGGGTCTGCTCTGTCTTCCTGCTCACTTTCTTTTCCAGGTTGTTAGTGTTGTCATTTGTTTTCTTTCTAATACTTTATGCCCTTCCCAGCCATCATCATCACTTTTTTTGCAACACAAAAAATCCTAGCATCTCCCCCAGGCTCAACCCTGTGCAATTGGTTCTGCACATGGCATCCTTCGCACCTTATGCATCCTTTACATCCTTGGCATCCAACATATCCTACGCATCCTTCGCACCCTACTGTATCCTAAGTGTGTCTCCTCCTCTACACTCCATGTGTTCTGGGTTAAGAACATCTACACTTGCACTACAGCACTGTGCTTCTGAACTCTGTCTAAACACATTTCCTGTGGTTCTCAGATGCTCTTCCTTCCCTGTTGAAAGTCAATGAAAACAAAGACTACTCTCTGTTCATCATGACTTCCTTGGGGCCCAGCCCAGCTTTGAGTGTGTACTCAACATATATTGTTACATAAGTTAAACCAGCTCATTTGTAGTATAGATGCAAAGACCATCCATGGAAAGATCTAGAACCTGAAGCAAAGCAGAATGCAAGGTCATGGCGGAAAGGAATTTCAGAATGAGTTGAAAACCAATCCATTCTGAAGGTATAAAAATGGTATTATTTCCAAAGTATAATTTCTTTACATATAAAAAATGAGAAATGTGTTTAATATGTATTAGCTTAGTAATCCACTGTGTTTATTGGTACATAGAGATCAGAGTTTATTACTCTAAATAAATCAGTATAAAGACATTTGTGGATTGTAGGTATAAGGTTATTGTGTAATTCAAATGCTGATTTCTGTACCCCCCCACTTCTGGTGGCAATCTTTGTTCTGAGAATCTCCTGTCTCAATGTTGTGGAAATACTCCTCCCCAGTTGTCCCATGCTATGCCAATAAAGCAGTTTGCAGCCAATTGCTGATCAGGGGAGAGAATAGGGCTGGACTTCCTGCCAGCTAAGAGACGAGGAGTTAGAAGAGGAAGGAGGGGATTCAGCCAGGGGACTGAGCACAGGCAGAGGTTCAGGAGAGACCAGAAGACAGAGAAGGAACAGGAAACCCTACAAAGTGCAAGTATCTCTGGGATGTAAGCCGGGAGGAAGCCAAATTAGCATAAGGGCGAAGAGTAGAGTAGTAGCTGGATGACTTTAAGCATGTGTATCTCTCTTGAGCACCAAAGATGCTCAGATGTAAAACGCTAATGTTACCTAAGCTAAAAGAATACACTTTTAGGCTTAATGAGTGTAACATTGTTGGCTCTATGATCAACTAAGAGGCAGTGCTCTGGGAAGATATGTGAGCGGGTTTACAGGAAAGATAACGTAGGGAGAAAAAAGACCCTTCTCAGGTGAGCATGGCACCTTCTCAGAGCTGCGCAGACACAAAGGGGCCAGAGGGGGAAAGTGCTTGCCTTCACTTCTTACGTATGAATGCTTCTGTCCTGTCAGCACTGCTGCCACCCTCTGCTCCCATCAGTTGGAAGAAGATGTAAGTGTTCGTTTTAAAAATAATCTTCTCTTACCTTAAGAATTTCATTCATGTATACAACAAAATATCAAATAAAGAAGAGACAATTTTTCCTAGTTGGAGGAGCTGGGTAGAATTGGGGAAGGGGTGAATATGATCAAATCACATTGTACAAACTTCTCAAAAAATAAAGAAAGGAAATACCATGAAAAAAATAGGGTATTAGCTGCTCAGTTCTTGTGCTGTGAAGTCTGTTTAAATAATATAATAGGGTCCCAATTATTTGTGTGATACCTGGTCTAAGAGAGAAGTTGAGAAACAAACACAGTTTTATAAAAATAATTCTAACATTGACTTGTATTATCTAGTATATGCAGACCCTGATTGTATCAATAAAATATAAACACAGGGGAAGTGGGGGGGAAAGTCAAGTATACTTTCTGAGCCTGAAACAGTCTTCTAAGATGTATCCATTCAGAACACCACTTTTTATACACACCAAAGCAAATTCCAAACTTTATCCCATGATTTTTGCTACTCCAAGCCAAGGTTCCAAATAACATCACCACTTAAGCTCAGCAGAGAAGTATTGGTGGACCAAGGAGGGAGACCAACAGCTGTTCTTAGGTGAACACACCTCGACAAGCCCTCTAACAGGTGAGACATGACGGGGATGAACACTGGCAGGCATGCCAAGGTATCAGAAGAGAAAGGGAAATGGCTGGAGCAAGACAAAAGGAGCTGGGTATCTCCCAGAGAGAAGCAGGAAAGCAATGATGGGAGATGCTAGGGCCGGGCTCTGTGTGATGCTTCGTGCTGTGCCTCATGGCTGAGTCCCAGGATCTCGGACCCATCACTCATCAGCAGTTGCATGTCACTACTCCCTGTGTCTTTGCACTGGAGGTCAGTCTCACCCTCACCCCAGGCTCAACACTCCCCTACAGCATCTGTACTGCCGCCCATCGGCAGCTTCTCCTGTATTCTGTCTGTGGCTTACTGCCTACAGTTCACTCAGGATCCTGGATGGTAGCTTTAACTCCGCCTACTTTTGGCATCCCTCAGCCCTTCATCTATTATTCCACATCTCATATCTATCCTAACTTTTAAAACTGTGTCTGTGTGTCTTGAGTGTATACACATGTGCGTATGCATAGATGTATCCACAGAGACAAGAAGAGGTTGTCAGGTGTCCTCCATCACTGTCCTTTGAGTGGATTCCTTTGAGGCAAGGTCTGTCCAGGAACATGGTGGGGTTGCGGTTTCTTGGCTAGGCTGGAACCTAGAAACCCCCAGCAATCTTTCTGTTTCCATCACCCTTTGGAGCTGGGATTACATACATGCCTGGTGGTTATGTTGGGTCTGGGATCTCAATTTTAGTCCTCACGACTGCAAAGCCTGGGCTCTTAGCTGTCGATACATCTCTCTAGCTCCCTACCCTCTGTATCCCTACTATGCTGCCTTAGTCCTGGCAGACCTTTCTCTTACCCCACGCCACCCCTTTCTTTCAGCTTTCACATCGGAAAGACCTATGAAAAGACAGTGGACTAGGATCTGTTCCGCTCTATGGCAACCAGGTCATGTACTGACTCACATATAATCTGAACAGTGCAGGATGCGCTGATATTGGACCATCACATTCTTGGGGCAAAGGTGGAATTTCTCTAAGACAATGGGTTTTTCCGTATCAACCATGTGGGACAGAAAAACAGGACATGATATAAATAAGGACTCTCATGCCTGTATTCCAAGCTTTTGGGAGGTTAAGCAGGAGCCACGCCGTAAGTTCAAGCCAGCCTGGGTTACATACCCAGTTCCAGGCCAGCCCAGGCAACAGAGTAATACCCTGTCTTAAAGCAAGAAGAGCAACAAGAAAAGCCCAGGCAGATAGTGGCATGGCAGTGCAGGCCTGTAATCCCAGTCATCAGAAGGCAGAGGCAGGAGGATTGCCACAAAGTGAGTTCCAGGACAGTCAGCATTACATAAAGAAGCTGTCTTTTAAAAAAAGAAAAAAAGTAGTTACACCTTATTTGTCACACACTCAGGAAGTCTGCAGAAGGCCAACATATAACATAACAAATTGCATTTAGGTGACCTCAGTCATGAAAGTGTCCTCTGCCAGTCAAAGATGGAGGGTCTCTGAGCATTCCCTCCGCTGTCAGAGAGCATAGACAATATCACCCATAGGGCATAAATCAGAGCATACCTCTGTTCCCACACAGCTAAAACACTCCAGTGGTTATGAAGAGCGTAAAGGGCTATAGCTTAGAGATGCAGCCCGGTTGAGAGCTCTCCTTGAAACATGACCGAATGGGCCACCAATTGAGATTTCCCTACCATGGTATGCAGGCATTGATGTGGCCCCAGGACACCACAGACTGGGATAGGACAGGAATCGAAGATCAGTATCCAGTACCCAACTGCAAGACTGGGATGGGCCCAGGGTGCACACGTTCCTTTGCTTGTTCTGGCCAAGGCTTCACATGAGAACAGTGATAGCAGAAGATACAGATTGTGCTGGTTCCTTAAACGGTCAGCCTGACGTAATCTAGAATCAGCTGGGAAGACGGTCTCAATGCGGAGTTTTCTAGATCTGGTTGGCCTACAAGCATATCCACGGGGGAATTGCTTTAACTTTTTTAGATGTTTTATTTTATGCATATGAGTTGCATTGTCTGCATGTATTATGGGTTCCACATATATGTCTTATGCCCTCAGAATTCAGACGAGAATATTGGATCTCCTGGAACTGGAGGGCACATGTCCTTTGCAAGAGCAACAGGCACTCTTAAATGGTGAACAACCAATCTCTCCAGCCCCTTGGGAGATTGTCCCACACTGATGTGGGAAGGTCTGCCAACTGTGGGTGACGCTGTCTCCAAGGTAGGAGATCCTGGGCTGTGCATATGAAGAAAGGCGGCTGAGTTTGGATAGGCAAGCCCTGCATGCATCTGTTTCTCTCTGTTCTGGACCGTGGGTGGGATGGGACCAGCTGTTTTAAGTCTCTGCCGCTCTGACTTCCCTTCTGCAACAGGCTGTGACCTGGGATTGCGAACTAACATAAACTCCTCTACCTAAATTGAGTGTTTTGGTCTGGACGTTTTATCACAACAGAGATGAAACTAAAGCACATACTATAAGCAATTTATATTCAAACAAAACAATGTAAACACAGCACATATGCAGGCTGATGGGCCTGGTAGGTAACAAGGCTATTTAAAGAGAGGAGAAATTTCAATCAAGAGTGGAATAAACAGTTTTCAATGACCAGGGCTGCAATGCCGTTAAACTACTAAAGACCCAGCAACATTACCACTTCCTCTAATATATGAAAACACACACACACACACACACACACACACACACACACACACACACACACCATCCTTCTTCTCCTCTTTGGCACTCATAGGTAGAGAGAAGTCTGTGATTAACTTTCTGCAGCATCTACACAATTCATATAGTCCAAGCTATAACTAGATTCTGCAATCAGCAGTTCTCTGAAACTGAAGTTTTCTTCCAATATCATTGTTCTAGGATAATTTCTTACTAGGCCTCAATGCAAACAATTGATGGATTCTAAGAGGGTCTCATTAACTTAGAATCTTTGAAATAAAGAACTTGAAAATGGGCTTCTCCAAGTCCCCCAAGTGAGACGCATTGGGGGTTTTATTCTCAGGACATACAATGACCTAGACATGGATCAGATTCTTATTAGCGTGCACCCTTCTTCAGACTTCTTTTTTGGCTAGGAGGTACAACTGATGGAAATCATCCAGGCTTAGAGAGAACCACAGAGGTCAGAAATCACAATGTAGGGGGACAGGTAAGACCACGGAAATGCTTCCTGCAGATCCCTGAGAACCATAGCCTCCTACGACTGCCTTCATCCATCTTTGGGTTTCCAAAGTCTTTTGTTAGGATGCCTCCCTCCTACCTCTGAGCTTGGAGGGTCCAGAGAATACAGTAGAAGGCTGCAGGAGGAAATTAGTAGAGGCTTCCAGGATGCAAAATGAGGGAGACAGTGGTACCAATGTATTATGTGGCTCCATTTGGACTAAGTAGTAGACGACAGAGGCATCCATGCTGGACACGGCCTGCTCAGAGGCAGGACACACAGATCCCTTCACTAACTATCAGAGAGAATTCTAAGAAAGACCCTGGTTAAAGGAAGGGGCAGGAGGCAGGGGAAAGGGCACACGTGAAGGGACAACATTCCTTCTGCATATACCAGTGCCAGTGGGTCTGTGTCCCAGCCCAAGGCCAGCCCGGCACTGATCCCACCTCCACACTCCTGTCAACTCTGCTGCTCTCTTTTCAGTGCTCCCAGGTCCCCAAGGCCACACCCTCCATTTGTGCCCCACCTTCAAAGCACAGAAGTACCCCACCAAGTCACACTCTAGAGGGGCAGGGGTTCTCTCCTAGAAAAGTGCTTGGTCCTTTTCACCCAGAGTTCCTGCTGGTGTGCCCCTCCTGCAGGTCCCGAGAACAGCAGGTTTCCTTTGTGTATTCTCAAAGATCACCTACAAGGGAGCTCAAATCCAGGTCTTTAACTCAACGGGGGAGAAAAATCAGGATACCTTCTCTGTTCTTTTGTTTTGCCTATCTTTTGTACCAGTCAGAAACTGTCCTACATACACACACCTGGTCTGTGGCCGATTCAGAAGAAATGTGTCATATGTCACCATATTTAAAAAAAAAAATCTCCCACTTTTTTTTCTCCTGAGCGACAAAGGGAAATCTTCTGATGCCAATCCTGAGCCAGAGGCTGACTGCGTGAGAACCACAGAGAAGCAGATAGCAGCTGATGCTCCCATGTGTCCTTGCATTTCAAAGCCCATCCAGTGAAGGCCAAGATGAAAACAGCAACTTTGCATTCATCTGAGGTCAGGGGACACAGCGAAGCAGGGAGGTGTAGTCCCAAGTTTATCCCCACAGCCTAGGATGGCAGAGGAGGGGACAGGAGAAGGACCCTTCTTGTCTGTCTGGAATTAGGGGGACTAGAGTCTTACTTCCACTCTCCAGGGCTCAGGGTTTGATGTCATGGTAGGGAGGGAAGTTATGCTAACTCAGTGTCCTTGGAAAGCTAGAAAGATGCTCTGAGGATGGAGGGAAGAAGATCAAAGAAAGCCCCAGAGGCCGCAAAAGACTTCTTAAACACCAAATCACCTCTGATGTGACTAAGTGACTCAGGGTGATGAGCAGGCTCCTGCAAGGGACTTAGTTCCCACCCCAGCACATTCTTTTGCCAACCTTACTCAAGAAAAGTCCAGACAGCAAGTGCTTGGGGAGGCCACTGGAAGGAGAGCTGGTCAATGCGCTAATAGAAATATCAAGTCAAGAAGCGGAGGCAGTAAAAATGACCATGTGGACCTCTTAGGGCCCTGCCAGCTAGGCTGCTGCCCCTTGCTCGGGATGCGCTTAGGAAGTGTGTCACTTCACATCTGCCTCCCGTTGAGTCTGTATGAATGAGGACCACTCAGAGGACCAGGAGGAAAAGCATCCACGTACAGTCAGGGCAGAGTACACTTACCTCCATCTGCAGTGGAGAAACCCTGTGGAGACAAAAGCAGGGCAGAGCGTCACTGTGAATGTGTGGCCTGTGTCCTACCCCCAAGCCCCAAACACAGACCCAGAACGCGGCCAGCAGCAGGCAAGACCCAAGCTTGTTTTTTTGTTTTGTTTGTTTGTTTGTTTGTTTGTTGTTTTGTTTTGTTTTCGGGGATCAGTTTAGCATTTGACATTCTCAACTTACATGGAATGTCAATCAATTTATTGAGAGATAATTTCAATCATGCAGCAACTATACTGAGCTGTGCAGGAGATGAAATATTTAGAAGAATCCCAGCTTGAATTTAACTTTACACAGTTTTTTTTTGGTGTTGATTTTGTTTCGTAAATCACTAAGACAGGAGACAGAAAATGGGGTCCTGAGAAAATCAGAGCCTCAAGGCATCTCTGTGTGTCACCACATAGAGTCTACACAGGGGGCATTCCATGCATGTACACCAACTGCATTGGGATTCCCGCCCATTTGCTACAGCGCTGCCTCTAGCCCTTTCATAACCAGAAGACTCAACAGGCGAATTATAATCAAAGCCACAAGAGATCATCTAATGTCCTTAATAGGAACTGGGTTCACAGCTCTTGGTGCCTAATTTGAAGACTTTTCAGACATTGGGGAAGTATGGGGTGTAGGCAGCAGCAAATAAATGCGATTAATTTAACAGACTTGTCTCCCTGCCTCCCATTGAAGACAGGCCACTCTGTTACAGGGATGGTACCTGTTCCTGGCATTTCTGCCTTCTTTTCAGAGTTCTCTGGTTACTGTTTAGCCCAGTGGTTCTCAGCCTGTGGGTCCCAACCCCTTTGTGGGGGGCATATCAGATACCCTGCAAATTTACTTTAATAGTAGCAAAATTACAGTTATGAAGTAGCAACAAAATAATTTTATGATGGGGGGGTGGTCACCACAACCTGAGAAGCTGTGTTAAAGGGACATAGCTTAGGAAGGTTGAGAACCACTGGCCTAGCCCTTTCTCGAGGGGACTGCCCCCTGATTTGGTTTAGAGAAGACCCGCTTTTTAAAAATTTCTCTTTCACCTTCTGCAAGTCCTTGAAGGATTTCTCTGTCTCTTTCAGTTTCTCAAGGATGATCTGCTCTTTGGCAGAGATCTGGGACTCTTCACTTTCGAGCACTCGTATTTCCTGCTCCAGCCTGGAAGACACACAAACAGAGCACAAGATGTTTTATTGTCCTGCCGTCCATTGGCAAGGGAGCAGCCACCTTCCTGCTAGGCGGCCCATATCTTCCATTGTTCCCTACACTGAGAAACCAGGCCAAGGCTTTTCCGTTTCAGAGTATCCTGTGTATCCAACTTTGTTGCCAGAAAGACATTGGTCAAAGGAAAACAACCCAGGCTGCCCCTGTTGCTTCATGGCCACCACTCTGCAACATGTTTGGTGTCTGCCTTTGTCCTGGCACCCCAACAACCCTCCTGATGTGTATACTTCTTAGAGGAATATTGTGTTCACACAGCTCAGGACACACGAGTGGAGGGAAACAGCTTCATATTCTCCTAGCTATTTTAGAATCATGTCTCTTTTCCTAGGATAGCCAAAGGGCAAAGGGCAAAGGGCAAAGGGCAAAAGGCCAGTACTCCTCAAAGGAAATATACTGCTAAGAAATGGCTGGTGGCCAGAACCCTGGAGTTGCTGTCTCTCCCTCAGTGACCTATACTGATAAAAAAAGACACAGTGGATAGGACAGACCAAGTTTCTGGATCATTTCTTGGTTGCTAGAACTATTCTATATACTTTCACGAAGGGAACTTTTAGCACTGCCAAGAGACTGAGAATATTCCAGAAGAGTAGCTATGGCTGCGACTTTGGGGGCAGGGGTAAAGCTCAGCGTCTGTATTCTTCTAGTATAATGATGGGAATAGTGATTAGCTTTTGCTGAACACTGTTCCAGGAACTAATTCCCAGGGGCGATAGTGGTTCTAGGCTGTCAGCTTGACTACATCTGGCATGGACTACAATCTAGAAATGGAGAACACACCTGTGAGAGATGATTTTCGCTTGGTTTGAAGTGGGTGAGTCTACTTCTAGTCTGGACCATTGAGGCAGGAAGACACAGCTTTAATATGCACCCTTTGCCTGCCCAGGTGAGGGCTCACCTGGCTGGCATTCATTCCTTCACTGGCATTAGAGCATACTTCTTTGGGACTCCAACATATACTGAAAGACCAGCTTGGAAGTTCAGCCCTGTAGAGTGAGAAACTGCTGGATTCTACTATAGGCTGAGCAACTGATGGGCAACACAGCTGGCCGTTGTTGCATTAGCTGGACTGCAGCCTGTAAGTCATCCCAATAAATCATATATGTATGTGTATATACACATATATACATATATAAAAATATATATACACACATATATGAATGACTTACATGAGCTCTGTCTCTCTAGAGAACCCTGACTAATACACATGGGTTATTTCAGTTAACCTTTCCCAATGACTCTAAGAGTAAGGAATCCCGTTTTAGAGATGAGAAAATCAAAGCCTGGTATGGTTTAGTACCTGTTGCAGAGCTTTGAGACAAAAACACAAGCCAGGAGGTCTAACTCCAGCCCCTGGCGGTCTAACTCCCAACCACTGTCCTAGGTCTTACTGTATTGCTTCCATAAGGTCTCACATATTCCTTGCATAAAAACATTGCATGTATTGGGGCACAGGGCCAGTGTTGTCCTGCAGCAAGGTCATTATAGATTCTGAAGAGATGGATGCCCTCTGTCTAAAAGACTCTACACTCTTGCCCTTTTGGATTCTTTGGTCTGAATTTGTAGTTCGTTTGTTCGTTCATTCATTCATTCATTCATTCATTCATCCATTCCTTCGTTCCTTCACCCACTGGTCATTCACTCCTCCATTTTTGTTGCTAGCCATTGCCTTTGGCCATCATGGGCGCTCTGCTGTAGATGGCCCTTGACTAGGTGATCTCCCTTGCTCTCCTCCTCTCCCGTGGTCTCAGCTCTCCTGGGAACTGGCTACCACTTCAAATGAAAAAAATCAGAGGGAAATTTCTGAGAGGCAAGGGATATCAAGACACAGGCATACCCTGACTCAGGTGAGACTGGGCTCCATCCTTGGCTTTTTTTTGTTGTTGTTGTTCCTGAATGTACAAAATATACCTCCCTTAAAGGAGCAGAGTCAGACATGCTCATTCTACACAGTAAAAGTGGGGACCATGTGACTTACAGGATCCCAAAGTATCCAGCCTCCCTGTGCTATCTGCCCCCCACCCCACCCCCATGCCTGGCTCCCTTTGCACTTAGCTCACACAGTGGCTCTCCGCTCTGATGTTTCCTTCAGGAAACTCAGCCCACACCTAGAACCATTCTTGGGTTTAACTTAGGTGCCACGCCCCTTCAGTTTTCAGAGAGTCATCTGTAAGAGTGACTTCCTATTTTGCACCCCCTTTTTTTGTTGCTCTGTTTGTTCTAAGACAAGGCCTCAGGTACACCAGATTCACCTCAAACTCCTTCTGCCTCTGCCTCCTGAGTGTCAGATTTTACAGGTATGGACCACTATGCCTGGTTATTATGAATGGAACACAAGGCTTTACATATGCTAGGTAAGTACTTTACCAATTAAATGCCATCTTTAGCCCCACCCCTGCATCTTCTTTAACTCATTACCATTGGTTACCAGCATTCTTATCAAGGCCAATGTATCTATAGCAGCATCTTTCTATTGAAGCAACTCTCCTCTTGGAGGAAGGCTGACATGGCTCTACTCTGGTTGTTCATAACTCAAGAGACAGGTATTGGTGTTGCCGACATCTGGCAAGTAGAGGCCAGGAATGCTAATAAACACCCTATAATGCACAAAACAGTCCCTACAGAAAAGAATGACCTGCCCCACTAATAGCAACAGGCATTATTAATTTTCCCACCTGGACTGAGAATTCACCAAGGTGGGGAAGAACACACATTCTCAATATACATACATTCAACGAGTTAGTGCAAACACTGAACCAGGTTGCATAAAGACTATGAGATGAGACAATCAGAGTCCCTGAAATTCTTCAGAAAGCATTGACTACGGAGACTGTGTGTGGGCTGAACGCAAATAGAATACAAATGAGAGGTGCTGAGTGATGCAGAGGTCTGAAAGCAGATGTGAAGTTCTTTGCTGCCCCAAATGTTCAGCAAAATCTTCTTCATAACCTCTGTGACTTATTCTAGGTGGAAATTGATGGAAGAGGTGTGAGAGCACAATAGGAGCAACACACATGGGACAGACCAAATGGCCTGTAAATTGAAGCACTGCAATTTCTGGGCCAGAGATCTCTTAGACAGGATGCATGAAGCCAACAGCCAGGTGAGGTCTGAGATTTCACTTACATCTCAAAAGAGAGTCTCTCAGCAGATGTCTAGGGTATTATCCGTTAAAGTAATCCCTCCTTTGGGAACTGCAGAGACAGTGCAGTGGTTAAGAGCATTTGCTGCTCTTTCAGAGGACCTGGGTTCAAGTACAAGTACCCATGTCAGGTGGTTCACAACTGCCTGTAACTCTAGCTCCAGGAGATCTGATGCCCTCTTCTGGATACCATGGACATTGCACTTACATATGCACATACCCACACACAGGCACACACTTGAACACACACACATTATGTACACACACACGCGCACACACACACACGCACACACACACACACCCAAACACACATATCCAAACACACACACCTCCCTCTTGCCTTCCCTGAACCATCAATGTTGATCTTAGACACTGATTTGCTTTCCAGTCCCTTCACTTTGGATTCAGCCATGTGCTGTGTTTTGGTCAATGAAATTAGAACAAACAAGACAAAAAAACAAACAAGGGCTTGATAGGTTTGCATTGGGCCTGTCTCCTTGTACCTCTTGGCAAGAGCCAAGAGAAGACTAGGTCACCTTGGCCTCAGAAAGAACAGATGTGAGTTTACCCATGGTTAGAAGGCATGCATAGCCAATGCCACTGAGGGAGGTTTGGTTCTTGTTTGAGACGGTCTGTTTATGCAGCCCTTGCCTGAAACTCTGACTCACAGAGATCTGTATGCCTTTGCTCCTGCCTCTGCCTCTACTTCTCAAGTACTGGGATTTAAATCTTGTACCATCATGCCCCGCCTTTTGTTTTGTTTTGATAGGGTCTTGCTACTACAGCCCTGGCTGGCCTTGAATTTATAATCAGTGCTCTGAATGCTGGAATTCCAGGTGGATAGAATTTGTCACATAGAACTATTGTAGTGCCAGTTGAGACTGGTCAAATATGTATGTGCATAAAAGTATAGATATTTATATTCTATTATGCCCCTATTTTATATATATATATATAAAGTATAGTTGAAGTATGTATACATATATGTATATGTTCATATATTAGGTATATATTTATCTAATACTGTCTAAGGTAGAAAGATTGCAAAGAACTTAAGCTATCCTGCCACTACTCCCAATTCTGAATGGAAGTGGGTCATCCTTTAATGAAGATTAAGATTGGAAAAAAATAGAAAAATGTCAGTCAGGATAATAGGGTTATAGTTTATTTTAATTTTTGATTTTTATAAGATTCAGTATTTGTTCAATTTAAAAAACAGTATAAATGAGCATATAGTTCACTGTTAGAATGCTTGCCTAGCATACACAAAGTCCTGGCTTTGGTCCCCAGCCAGTCAGCTCTGCATGTAAAGGTGCTTTTTGTCTGTTTATTTGTTTGCTTTTTTGTTTTTGTTTTATTGAGACAGGGTTTCTCTGTGTATCCCTGGCTTTCCTGGACTCGCTTTGTAGATCAGACTGGCCTCAAACTTATAGAAATCCACTGGCTTCTGCCTCCTGAATGCTAGGATTAAAGGCATGTGCTACCACGCCCGCTGTGTAAAGGTGCTTGCCTCTAAGTCTAGCAACCTGAGTTCTGTCCTTGGGATCCACACAGTAGCAGAGAATCACCATTTGCAGGTTGGACTCTGTCTTTCACATATCCATTGTGACACACATGTCCCCACTCCCCAAACACATACAAAGTAAATAAAACCGTAATAAAAACATCACATATTACTTTTCTAACTCTACTGCCCGGTTTAGAGACAACCAATTGCCTTCAAAAAACGTCTCCTGAGACCTCATGCTCAGAAGGCTGAGGGATAAGCAGGGACCAGGGCCTCAGCTTCTTGGCATTAAGTCAAGGGGTAAAACAGCGCTCTCTAATAGCTACGTAAACACAAACCCAACGTTTACTGAGCCTGTTTGCCTGACAGAGGAAGCTGACCCTTCAAGGGATTATAAAACAAACTAAAATTGTGTTAACTATGGCTGACTTAAAAAACAAAACAAAACATAAAGACCCACAGGTGGTGAGTCCCGAGGGAGCTTCCTTGTGGTGAAGCAGCCCCTGGTAGCTGAGACTGCTCTGTGACCCCCACGACCACAGGCTGGCTTGTGTCTCCACAGCCTGGCCCTGTTCTTCTGGTTTCAGAGAGCTCAGCTGTATGGTTCAGATGCTCAAGATTTGGGTCATGATACCGTGCTGCCTCGTAACTGAGAAGGGAGGGAACAGGGAGGAGGGAAACAGCGAAACTAAACCTTTTGATACCAACTGAGTTTTACCCCAAATGGAATGACTGGAAAGAAGAGGCGTCTATGTAAGCCTAAGCAAGCCAAGTCTAAGGAGCCGACTTTCCTTACAAAAGACCTGCGGCTTTGGGCCAGGTGCTGAGGGCACTGGATGGCCAGGCCACCACCTCGCTCAGACAAACCCGAGTCTCAGGGCTGAGGACCATCTAAAAAACAAAAACAAAAACAAACAAACAAACAAAAACAAATGGTGTCTTGGCTTAAAACATCCTGCTGCTTTGTGGTTTCATGCCTGAAACCTAAGTCGGTTTCTGGGTGCCAAGTAGATATTGCCGTGCTAAAAACAACAAATGGGCAGAAAGTGTAATTTATACGCGAGGTTAGTTGAGGCTTGACGGCTTCAGCGGGTACCCAGCAGCCTCTGACTGGCCTGCCTGGTTCCTTCTGAGCAGAGAATGGACTGCAAAAAGCTGTAAGAACACAGCACAGCTGTGGAGAACTAACACAGGAGGCAAGGGTTGGGTCATGGCTAAAAGGTCTTATAAAAATGTATCCAGCCCTCCTGAGCATCCTCATGGAAGAGCACAAAGGACCCCTGACTCTATAAGTACATCCATCTAACGTTATGCAAATACTTTCTCTGTACCAGGCAATGTGCTGAGCAGGGACAGAAGGCTAAATCAAGCCCAGGTTCTGCTTGTGAAAGCTCTCGGTCAAGTAATGAGATTTAGAGTGTGAAATAAACACCCACATCAAAGCCTGAAAGGTCGCGGGAAGGTAAAGAACGTGTTGTGGCTGTGTGTGGTAAAGCCCCAAGTTGTACGCCCAGCATCATACACCTTGGTTTTGCTTTCTTACAGATCCCTCATGGGAGAATGTCACAGCAGTTTCCAGTTACAAGCCCAGTGGCTTTCAATATAGATATATTAGCTTACATTTCCATGGATCAAACATCTGACATAGAGGGCAAACATTAAAATGTTTGCCAAGGTTATGTTCTCTTCTAGAGGCCATAGGGGAGCATCCACATCCCCCATTTTCCCAGGCCCCTCAGACCATCTGCACTTCTTGATTCATGGACCTCTGCTTCCATTTTTGAGGTGCATGCCTCGGCTCTGACTATTTTTCTGCCATCAGCCCGCCTCTGGTTCTATTTCTGCCTCTTGGACTCCTTGATATGGTTCGAATAGTGTCCACGGCCCTCAGAGAGTGAAGTTTTAGAAAGAAGGCATCAGTCACTGAGGGAGCTAGCCTTTCAAAGGGGTTGATGTAGTTTCCGAGGGACCCCATTTAGTTCTTGCAGCGTGTGTTGTGGAAACAGTGAGCCTGAGCCTGGCTCCTGAGTTCTCACTTCTTGTCCTACCACGTGCTTTCCTCTCACTTGCACTCACCTCTCATTATTATGCCAAGAAGTAGCCAACGGGTCCTCGCAAGAAGCCAGACTAATGGTTCTTTCTTTAGTGTGTGTAGACCATGCTGGCCTCGAACTCAAAGATTTGCCTGCCTCTGCCTCCCTGAGTGCTGGGATTAAAGGCATGTGCCACCACAACCTGGGTTCAGTCTAATGGGTTCTAATCTTTGACTTTCAACTTCTGAAACTGAGTTTAAACTCACTTCTTTTGTTTACAACGTGCCTGTGAAGACAGACAAACGCACACTGTACTTGTCCTCTTCCGAGTGACTTAACACAGTCACAGATTCAGAGGTTAGGATGTGAACATCTTAGGGAGCTCACTGTTCTGTTGGTCATGGGGGATATAGAGCTAGAGGTGGGGCCACCCAGAGAGGCAAGGATGTGACAAGGACAGCTGGGTGCAGAAAGCCAGAAACAACTTGGCACCCAGAAGCCGTAGTGGAACACCCACACCACCTCCAGATTGGCTGCTTCCAGGTTTACTGTTATGAGTTGAAGCCACTGTTGTGACCACAGCTGAATGCAGTTTCCTCCTGTTACAAGGCGGAGAGAAAACTTGCTTGGGTAGTCCACACACCAGCTAAGCTCTGAAGGGTGTAAAAGAATCAAGCATGCCAGACAGGACACTTCTGAGAATACCCTATCTTGCTATTCGCTCCGTGGCCTGTGACTTTGTGAGGCCTTTTTGGGCCAACCAGGCTTCCCTCTAGTTGCAGGCCTCAGCATGGTGCGTCAGAGAGGCCCCAACATCGCTGTCCACAATCCAACATCTCCCTATGCTGTGCAGTTTCTTTTTCTCTCACCCCAAAATTTCGAAAAATCTACTGAGAGTCAACCTTATTTTAAGATGCAAAGATGCAAAGAAAGGCTGGCCAATGTGGTCACTCAGTACCGCCTCCCATGATCCTCTGCTACATCTTAGCTCTCCGGCCTGCAGAAGTCGGTACCTGTTTCCTTTTTCTGAGTGTCTCTCAACTGAATTCAAAAGAGAACACTCTTATGAGAAACCTGGTTTCTGAGGCTGGAGAGATGGCTTGATGCTTCAGAAGCCACTTGCAGAGGACCTGAATTTAGTTCCCAGGACCCACAGCAGGTGTCTGACCTGTAACTCCAGCTCCAAGAGCCCTGGCACCCTCTTCTGATCTCTGTGGAGAAATATACTCATGTGCACATACGCACACACACACACACACACACACACACACACACAATCAAAAATAAAATCTAAAAATGACTCAATAATCTTACAAAATTACATATAAGTGGCATGTCTGCATCAGAACTATTATATCATTGTTCATAAGGAAAGAAAATGAAAAAAAGAAAGAAAGAAAGAAAATGAAGTACACCTGATTGTCAGAGGAACCATCACAAACACTGACCTCCCTGGAAACCAAGGTCCACGGAACCTAGTATTTGTGGCAGAGCACAGATATGGAGTGAGGACGTGCCTAGGTGGGGTATGAGGTGGTGGGGAGAGTGCAAGGGGAATGTGACCCAGGGACAGCGGGGTGTCCAGGGTCATTCATGAAGAGAACTCCATGCCAATTGTAGGCGAAGGCAAGACAAATACTAAAGAAATGTTCACGGAATGTTCTAGGACCCTAAGGATATTCTGGAGCAGGCATGTGTTCCACCACCATATGTCAGAATTATCTCGACGGTGGATGGAGCCTTTCCAACCTTTCTAATCACTGAGGGGGCACACGGGGAGTGTTCCACACGGCTGCGCAGCTGACATGAGCATTCTCGGAACGAAAGCTGGTGTGACGGCTGGACGGTCTGGACGGAGGCGCCGCCTTCACCTGCACTTTTCCCTTGAAGTGCAGCTTCACAGCTGAGCAGTCAAGTGAGGTACCTGTCCGCCCAGCCTGCCAAAATGAGAGCCGCAGGAAGAGCTGCTGACAGGAAGAGCTGCTGAGAGGAGCAGGCTGCACTCCGCCCTTTATGTGCCCAGCATGAGTTTAAAAAAAAAATGGCAAAGGAGACTGTAGGTTGCTCAGTTCCCATCCTTTCCAGCTTCAAGGCAACTCGATCCCCAGAACTCCGCAGGGTACACAGCCAAACGGGATAGAAGCCTACTGTGCTGGCTAGAATTATGTCAACTTGACCACCTTTCACAGGGGTCACCTAAGACCACCAGAAAACACAGATATTCATATTACAATGCATAACAGTAACAAAATTACAGTTATGATGTAGCAACAAAAATAGCTCTATGGCTGGGAGTCATACAACATGAGGAGCTGTGTTAAAGGGTTACAGTGTTAGGGTGGTTGAGAACCACTGCTTTAGAGTAATCTGAAAGGAGGGCGCCTCAGTTGAGAAAATGCCTCCATAACATTCAGCGGTATGACATTTTCTTAATTAGCCATTGGTGGACAAGAGCCCAGTTCACCATGGGTGGTGCCATCCCTGAGCTGGTGGTCCTGGGTTCTATAAGAAAGCAGGGTGAGCGAACCAGAGGAAGCAAGCCAGTAAACAGCACCGTTCCATGGCCTCTGCATCAGCTCCTGCCTCCAGGTTCCTACCCTGTTTGAGTTGCTGTCCTGACTTTCTTCAATAACAAACAGCAATATGGAAGTGTAAGCCAAGTAAACCCTTTCCTCCCTAACTTGCTTTTTGGTCATGGTGTTTCATGACAGCAATAGGAACCCTAGATAAGATGCCCACAGTTCTGAGCATTCTTTGTGGCCACAGGTAGCCTGTTCTTGCCAAAAGGAAGTAAGTGAAAATAGTATAGGGTAGCATCTAGAACCTTCCTCAGCCCCTTGCTTCATCAGCCTTTCTTAATCCTTCGGCCTGAAATGCATCCATAAAGGTAAAGTGCCACTTTGAACACCCAGGACACGGGCCTTCTTTACAGATGAGAGAGGAGATATGCTGGAAGACCAGGGCCCTGACTAACTCCCAGAGGACACCTCCAGATGGCTCGTGGCTATGTGTCCCCTGGAGGGAGAAGTCATTGTCATTGTAGCTGTTCTGACATGAATCCACACCTTACTCCCATCAATACATGATACATCAATTGCTGAATTTTGAGTGAATGCTTAGAAGTTTTCCAGGCTTTGGGGCTGAAGCTCAAGGCAATTCAGGCCCATAATAATGACTCAGCAGAAGGATTAAAAAAAAAAAAAAGTCAAGGATTAATTCATTACTGCTAATCAACCTTTGTAATGAAGGCTCGGCTGGAACAAACCCTCCATGCAGTGATTGTCTCAGCAGGGGGTCTCCACTGGCCACAGTCCCGTAAACAGATTTTTGCATCCCTAACTCCCCTGGCAGCTGAACTCCATCCAGATGAGCCCCACAGTGAGGCACAATTAATCGCCTCAGACAAAAGTCATCTGTGGCTCTGAGGTGCCACTGAGAGGCAACCACAAATAGATATGTGGCACAGAAGTGGGCGTAGAAACAGAAGCAAAGGCAGAGGCAGCTGGGAATTTTGCCCATCTGGGACTGAGCATTTTCCTCAATCCCTTCCCCATAAACACTATCCAGTTCATCCAATAAGGAAAAAAAAAATACCATCTCTTGCTGGGCTTCCCTCTGGATCTGGTAAAACTGCTGACCAGAGGTCCCACCCCCTGGCCAAGGAGTAGAGGCTACCTGACCAAAACAGGTGTGGTGGCCTGTCCTTACAGCATTCAGGAGGGGAGGCCAAAGAATCTAGAATTCAAGGTCAAACTCAGCCATAGAAGGAATCTGAGGCCAGCCTGTGAGCTATGTGAACAACCAACCAACCAACCCTAACTGACTGAGGGCAGCCATGATCTTACCCAGAAAGACTGGGTTATTTTAAAAGAATGCCCCAGGAAGAGAGAAAATCCTGGATCCAATCACTCCTGTAAGCTCCTGTTAATTTCTCCTGTCTGGAGCCCCCCATATCTTCTGAGACCCCATTCTCCGGCCCCAGCTTTTGCTTTAAGGGTATTTACTGTGCAGACGCCTTCTCTTGCTCTATCTTAATCTCTCTCCATTTCTATATCATAGGTAGAGCATTGGAAGGAATATGGCTCTTCTTAATAAAGTAGGTGCTACTACATCTGTTTCCCACATCCCGGGAAGATGTACATCTGTTTCTATGGCCCTCTTCAAGTATTTGTCATTGGTGACTCCCACTCACAAGGTGACAGCTTTCTTTTATTTAGATGAGTGTATCTGGAGCCCCGGGAGGTCGTGTGGCACTTCACAAGGACTAATAATGCTCAGGGCCCTTATATAAACAGGGTTTCCAGGAGAACCAGTCCCCTCCTGACTTCATGCTAGCAGTGGAAACTTGAGCCCATTTCTTTGCTCCCACACTACCCCACGAGAAGAGAAAGTCCTTTTGAGAATCCCAAGTGTCCAGGTCACATCCTCTCTGTAGGAAGAGCTCTGGCCATTCTTCATCGCCCTCTTCTCAAAGTCAATCAGACTTCTTAGGCTGGAAGTTCACCTCTTCCCAGCTTGACACCATCCTCCTGTGACACATGCTCCTGTAACCAGCAGTGGGAAAGCCAGGACTCCCACTCTCAGCTCCATCACTCCCAAGAGGCCTCATGACAAGAGGCCTTTCCTGGTCCAATTCAATCTCTTTCACAGTGCTCTCAACCTGATGCTTTGGTCCCTTCCGACCCCTCTGAGGAGCTGGGTGTACCCTGCCAGGTATTAGGGTGGTTAAAAATGTCTCTGTCAACCCCAACTGTTCTGTGTCACCTCGCTCTTAGGTGTAAGCGGGTGTAAGCATACTGAGAGTGGGGGCTATATAACTTAATATATATTGTTTGTTGTTGTATATTGTATTTTCCCCTGAGCATACAGCTGCTCGGTAAACAATGGCAGAGTAAATACGAAACAAACCAACATAGGAATATACATCTATGTTTCTGATTATGATGGCGATCTGTGGTTTTTTTCAGCCCACGGAGAGCAGCCTCCCTCTCCTTTTGTGTGTATTGTATATCCATTTGGAGTTGTGTGGATTGGAATGCACACAAGCTCATTTCTGCTGCAGGGAATCACCTCTGAGCCGCTGCTGAGCGCCATTTCCTTGGATGTGACTCTCATTTGAATCTTTCCCTTTCATCAGAAAGAATTTTGATGACGGGAAATGAGATGGTCTCCTTTTAAAGGAAAAAATGTTTCTCTGGGCCTTAAACACTTTCTTTTCAAGAACCATCTTTCTTGGTGGGAAGAGAAAAAGCTGTGTGTAGCCTGATCTTATCCCCAGAGCTCTGACTCTCCTATGGCAGACCCTCACATCCGCGAATCTGACGCAGTGCAGGTTCTTCCCGTATAACGCGCTTAATCAATTATCCCATCTGCCCTGCACGCCCCCCCTAGATGCCTTTGTTGCAGTGGCCCACAGATAAGAATTACTTCTGTCCAATGAAACACAGGTAGGGTTCTCTTGCCCTTACATCCTATTCTAGTGACTGTGACAGCTCGCTTCCAGATGCCTCCGGCTGTAGTTGCTTGCTGCTGCCTCACTGCCACACCCTGGCCTCTCCTTCACTAGCAGCCTCTCTCTCTGCGTTCCGTCCATTCCCCCTGAACCTGCTCTCAGTAATGGCCACGCTGTCCTAACTGCCAAGTCCAGCAGACCTTCGCGGTCACTCTATTCCCTTTCTCATTTCTTAAAAATGTTCACTATTTGTTTGTTTAGTGACACTTGGGATCAAATCCAGGACTTCATGCATAATTCAGAAAGAACCCGTCTGCGGAATAATGCAAAAAGGAATTGTGAATATTTTCTATGATTTTCATTTCTTTAAAAAAAAAAAAGAAGTTTACTATTAATTCTTATTGTGTGGATGCCGGGGTGTCTGCATGTGGGTTTAGGTATGTGGGTGCAGGTGCCTGTGGAGGCCAGAGGCATCGGACCCCCTGAAGCTGAATTTCAGGGCAGGTGTGAGCCACTGGATGACATGGGTTCTGGGAACTGAATGCCGCCAACCCGCCCCCCCACCCCCACCCCGCACCAGCCCTTTGGGTTTTTTGAGACAGTATTTCTCTGTGTAGCTGAGACTGTCCTTCAGCTAACTCTATAGACCAGGCTGGCCTCAAACTCAGAGATCTAACTGCCTCTGCCTCCCGAGTGTTGGGATTAAAGACATCCACCATCACACCACGCTGCAGTATCTGCTCTTAACTGCTGAACCATAGCTCCAGATCCAGCCTTTTCTTTCAGATACTTTTATCCAACTGCAGCGTAAATGGAGACACGCTGGAATGCAGGTCCTGGGCCAAAGTGATGGAAGTGTTGGCACTTACCTCATGTGCCCTGTGATTCCCCTCCATTCACACACCCATGGAGGAAGCATCTGAGCTTCTCTCCAAGATTGTGAAAATTGTTTATGTGGTGCATTTTTTTCTCTTCCAAATCGCTGTTTCTCATTGTTTGTACTTAAATTCAGCATCCTGCTGACTCAGGATTTCCTGTGTGTGTGTGTGTGTGTGTGTGTGTGTGTGTGTGTGTGTGTGTTAGCAGTCCTGCTTGGGGAGACAATCAGTGCTTTCAAGACTCAAAATTTAGCATCATAAAGACTGATTCAGGGCTGGACAGATGGCTCAGTGGTTGGAGCACTGGTTGCTCTTCCAGAGGACCCAGGTTCTATCCCCAGTCTCCCCATATGGTGGGTCACAATCATCTCTAACTCCAATTCCAAAGATTCCAACACCCTTCTTTGGCCTCTGTAGGCACACACACGTGGCACGCATTCACACACAATCATTTGAGTAAAAATAATTTTTAAAAGGATTTTTAAAAGATTCATTCATTGAAAAAAAAAAAACGATTATTCAGTGTCCAACACAAGTAATGGTAAAAATAGCCAGCATTCTCTAAATATTTATCACAAGCTAGATAGAACAGGAATGATGCACATGGTTCAAATTTTTACCATTATACTCCACACATGATGAGAATGAACATGGGGCTGGGACGGGCTCACCAGCTGTGAGCTGCCATCCATAAGACATCGAGCTGGGTTTGTTGAAGCCTTGGAAACCAACTGCCACTCAGTCCAACCCTGTTTCCTAAGAAGAAATGAAGCATCCAAAGGCCTCCAGTGCTGCCTCATTATGGCATAGATTTGGCTTTTTCCAATACCTTAAATACAGAGCTGTGCTGGGTAAGGAGAAGCTGACTGGACCCTCTGTCCACACCATCTCTTGCCTTAGCCTGGCTGTTCACAGGAGCAGAAGTAGAATTTGGGTACCACTTTCCTTTGAAAACATAACCAGCGTGCTGCTACGGGCCCGCCTCCACAATGCCAGGAAGCGTGTTCACTGCAGAAAGATGGCTCTAAAAAGGAGCCCTTTCCTTCTGTGGCCATCTGCACCATGGGCTTCCATGGGCTTCCATGAGCTGCCCATGAGCTGCCCATGAGCTGTCCAACCACAGCGGAGCCTCTGCTATGTGAGTCCTAGGAGGGAGGGTGTCAGCCACTCAGAAGGCACAGATGGCCAATTCATTGAGCATGACCCCCAGGCTCAGAAATTGGGCATTGCTGGAGGCTGAGAAAGGAGAGAGAAGGCTAGGTAAATCCAAATAGACCTTCTCGAAGGAAACTTCGTCAGAGTATCTGGGTGTTCCTAGCCTTGTTTTCCATGCTTGACATTGCCAAGTGACAGGTCCTTTTCAACAGAGAAGTTTGTCTCTCTGCTGGGACAATTCCAAAGTTATTCTAAGAGTTCCTGCACAGAGCGGATCAAGCCAACCAGGAAGCTCCTCCAAATGCGCTCAGCCCAGCGGGTTGTTTCCCACTTGGACACTTCCTGGAATTGTTCTCTGGCTTGTTCTCAGAGGTGAAGCTCTGGGCCCTGCCCCTTCCTCTTAGAAGCTGGGGCCTGTGGCCCAGCTTGGGTTGCCCTGTAGAAGGCTCTGGGACCAGCCACCAAGCCAGGGGAGGGCAAGACTGTAAAGAAAAGAGCTACTAGCCAGGGTGAGCAAAGCAGAAATTCCAGAACGTAAAAATGCTTGTAGAGCAGGGGGCGCTGAGATTTTGAGAGACAAGTCTGAACTGGTTAGCATCATTTATTAAGGTTTATCCAGTGACTGTTGAGTTAGGGGCAGGAATTGCTACTGGGTCTCTACATAAGGGAAACGCATGCTCTGGTGAGAAAGGTGTGTTAATGGTTGTGCCATAACACTTAGCAGAGCTAAAATCCCAGTTATAAAGTGCTGAGGACTGTGCCTCTGTTAGGGTGTCTATTGCTTGGATAAAACTCCATGACCGAAAACAAGTTGTGGAAGAAAGGGCTTATTTTAGCTTATACTTCCAGGTCATAGTCCACTGCTGAGGGAAGTCAGGGCAGGGATTTGAGCAGGGTAAGGCTGAATGTAGGGACTCAAGTAGAAGCCATGGAAGGATGCTGCTTCCTGGCTTGCTCCCCATGGCTTGCTCAGCCTGCTTTCTTATAGCACCCAGGACCACCAGCCACGACCCACATTGATCTCACGCCTGCCACATTATTCACCAGTCAAGAAAATACACCGCACGGGCTTACCCACAGGCCAATCCGATTGGGACATTTTCTCAGTTGAGGTTCCCTCTTCCAAAGTCACTCTAGCTTGTGTCAACTTGACACGAAACCAGTCAGGGCAGACTAACAAAGAAGAGCATGTTTTAACTGCCCAGGGAAGGACAGGACAGGGTTTCATGATCTTGACACACACTGTAAGATCTTACAGGAGGAGAAAAATGGCTGAGACACGGAAGTGTTTAGGAGGAATGCCAGCCAAGGTGACAGTGTGGACAAAGGAACAGGGAGGGGTCAAGTATAAGTGAGGATCTCTGAAGGGCTGGACTGCAACAGTGCACTCAGAACAGGAAGTGCTGGGGAGGTAGTGTGATGGTTTATAAATGACACCCTGAGGAGACTAATCCTGAAAAGCAACAGGAAATCAAAGTTTCTTGTTTGTCTGTTTTGAAGATGCGATAGGGCTCAGGGGCTGGAGAGGGAGGTCACAGTTAAGCATGCTTGCTGCTCAGTCATGAAGATTCGAGTTCAGAACCCGGCACCCAAATCAGATGGCTTACAACTCCAGCCCCAGGGAATCCAACACCCTCTGCTGGCCTCTGTTGGCACCTGCACATACATACGCACATACATTCACACACACACACACACACACACACACACACACACACACACACACATAAACAAAATCCAAGAAAGAATTTAAAAAGTGATTGGATTGATTGTGTTCTAGAAAGACCACGCTGAGTTGTGTTTTACAGGAAGCATAGTAGAAAACAAATGCTTTCAATTATTGACTATTAAAACAACATCGATGACTTCCTAACCAAACTTTGGGCACTAGAATGGTTCCACAGGCTGGGATCAGGAAAACAAAAAAAGCAACATTAAACTATGGGGCTGTGCCTAAAAATAAATGGGGTTCCCCAGTGTCTAGACTTTGTGTGTGTCTTCTCCTTCTCAGCCCCACCTCCTTGCCAGGCAAGTTCCTTTAGCCACCAAGCTGTGCAAGGCCCACAGGGCGCCTCTTCCCAAGAAAGAGGAGGACATTTGACTGAAGGTGGCCATTCCTCCTAAGGTTAAGTGCCAGTCAAGGTATAAATGTGAACTTCAAGCCCCTTCCCAAGGACTAAAATTGTCTCAACCTACAAGTTCCCTCTACAAGGACAATAAGCCCCACCTAAGATGATGCTCAACGCCCTCATCCTGCCACCGCAGGAAACAGCTGGAGGAACAGTCTGAGGGATGATTATGGGGTTTTGGAAACACAGGGTTCTCTCTTACAGCGGCCAGCGGCATCCAACAGTGTGTCCTGTGAGGGCTGCAGACACATCTCAGGCCAGCAGTGTTGGCCTCCTTGGAGCCTCTCTGACACTTCTCTGTCATTTTTCTCTCTCATGGACGCAACAGAAACATTCTGTCTTTAAAATGCCGGTGAGAGGGCTCTGTGGCTCTCTTTCCTGAGGCTTGAGGTTTTGAGGTAGAAGCAGCTACAATCTGGCTGTGGCTCATGTCTGCCCCCTAGTGGCCAGATCATACAAAAGCCCAGGAATGGACTGGCTTTGGGTGAGCCCAGCTGCTCTGAGCCCTAGGAAGTCTTGCCTTAAGTCATCTGTCTTACCATATTTATTACACTGTTTTGCAACAACAACAAAAAAAAAAAACTTTAGAAAATAATCATAAAACTTGAACTCTAGTGACCTTTGTCACCATAGATGTCACTCCTTGCTTCGTGACAGCTGTTGTGATGAGAATGTGATGCTGAGAAAGGTACAGATAGACTTCTGGGTTTTCCAGCCCACATTCTCTGGGAGAGTAGTTTCCCTCACACCAGAACTCCCCAATGGAAACTTCCAGATGTAAAGTGACTCATGTGTAGGGATCAAAGCCAAAGTGAGTGGCATTCCTTAAGCCGCATTAGAATTTTTGTAACTCGTGAGTTCAGGTCTAAAGAAAACCAATGCCACTTACAGTTTCTCTTGTGCTGTGCTAGATTGTGTAGCTCAGTGGCAGAAACACGTGCCCAGTGTTTCTGAGAACCTGGTTTCCATTCCAGCACTGGGAAAATCAAACCAAAATAACTTATCTACAGACATATTTTTTTTCCTTTTTTGGTTTTTCTACATAGGGTTTCTCACTGTAGCCTGTCCTGGACTCAGTTTGTAGTCCAGGCTGGCCTTGAACTCACCATCTGCCTGCCTCTGCCTCCCTGAGTGCTGACAGAGAGACAACCTGATAGCCCATTTGAAATGCAAATCCTGGGAACAGAGATATAGACTGAAATTTCTTTTTCTTTTCTTCTTAAGACTGAAAAATCTTCTCCAGAAATGCTTGAAGCACGCTGAATTTCAGGTTCTGTTTTTGTAGAGTCTCTCGTAGGCTGGGTTGGCCTTGTATTCACAGTGTTCTAAGGGTGACCTTGAACCTTCCATCTTCTTGCCCTCACAGACCAAGTGCTGGGATTATAGGCATGTACCACCCACTCCTGGCTTCGAGGTTTCAGAATCTGGGACACTTGTACTTGGGTAGTGAGATTTCTGAAGACGAGATGGAAATTTTAGTTCTATTTTACCCACGCTTTATTCACATAGCCTGGTGGTAATTTTATACATTTGATATTCTAAATCATTTTGTGCATGAGACAAATTTTTCAATTGTGGTATCATGATGAGACTTGAAGGACGTTCCAGCTTGGGGATTAAGGATGCTAAACATGTAGGGCACGGTGTGCTAAAATCGTGTGTTATGTATGTATATACACACTGTTGGCTGAGGCCCTCCTGCCTCTGCTGTGGTTGTTTGAACAGGTATGACCTCCGCAAATTCATATGTTTGAACACTTGGGAGCGGCACTATTTAGAGGTGTGGCCTTATTGGAGGAGGTGTGGCCTTATTGGAGGAGGTGTGGCCTTATTGGAGGAGGTGTGGCCTTATTGGAGGTGGTGTGGCCTTATTGGAGGAAGTGTGTCACTGTGGGGCTCTCAAGCTATGCCGAGAAAAACACATCCAGTCTCTTCCTTGCTGCCTGAGGACCAAGCTGTAGAATGCTCAGCTCCTTCTCCAGCACCATGTCTGCCTGCACACTGCCGTGCTTCCCACCATGATGCTAACAGACTAAACCTCTGCAACTGTAAGCCAGCCCCAATGAAATGTTGTCCTTTGTAGGAGTTGCCGTGGTCATGGTTTCTCTTCACAGCAACGGAAACCCAACGAAGACACCTGCCTTCCCAATACTGGGGTTATAGGTGGTCACCAGCACAGCCAGCTCTACAGCAACAGATACTCCTGCTTGGCCCACTTCCTCCTGTTGGCTTACACGCCCTGAACACTGGTCATCTCCATATTTGTCAATTTCACTCCAGAAGTCACCTCCCTGTTCCTGGAATCATTCCTGGCTCCGAAACTGTGCAATTACCTGCTGAGGGCACAGGGGAGCCTCAGTACCATCCCAACGACGACAGAGTCTAGAGTAGACAAAACTCGGGTAGAAAATAAGACAGGTGCCTGTGTGTGGGAAGTCTCCTGCAGAAGCCGTGACCCGGGGTTGGAAATACATGGTTTTGTGTGTGGGAAAGGACGCATGAACACATGTGTCACACATGGGAATGCTCACATTTCCATGAAACCCAAGCTATACCCAACAATGCTAATAATGGCCATAGGGAGCATTTCTATGTTTGTTTTTGAATTTACACTGCCCTTTTCACAGTAATTGGGGATTATTTTATCTCAATGTTAAAGAGAAGAAAAGTGAGAGGGAGACAGACAGACAGACAGACAGACAGACAGACAGACAGACACCAGAATTCAAATACCAGCCACATGTCAGTGTGAATTTGTAAAACAAACCTCCCTATTTGTTTAGGCAGGGGAGCTAGCCAGGTATCCTGTAAATAAGCTGGGTTAGAAGTCTCACTAAGGTGAGGTTAAATTTTCTTTTGAGATTTATTTACTTTAAAAATTTTATGTGGGGCTGGAGAGATGGCTCAGAGGTTAAGAGCACTGGCTGCTCTTCCAAAGGTCCTGAGTTCAATTCCCAGCAATGTGGCTCACAACTATCTATAATGTGATCTAATGCCCTCTTCTGGCATGCAGGTGTACATGCAGGCAGAATACTGTATATATAATAAATAAATCTTTTTAAAAAATTTTTTATGTGTATGGGTCTTTTTCCTGCATGTATGTCTGTGTACCACATTCAAGCAGTACCCTCAGAGGCCAAAAGATGGTATAGGAGTCTCTGGAACTGGAGTTACAGACTATAAGCCATCATGTAGGTTCTGGAAATGCAACCTGGTTTCTTTGGGAAAGCAGCCAGTGCTTGTAGCTGCCAAGCCATCATTCCAGCCCCTAGTCTTACTGTCCTTTCCAGAGTGAAACACTGGCTACATACCCATACCTCAGTTTCCCCATCCGTGATATAGTGGCAGTTACGGATATGAAACTAAAAATTATGAAGACTTAATGACCGTGTTTAAAACACTAAGGATATTGCCTGCTATGGTGTAAGCACTGCTTAAAGTTTTGTTCTTTTGGTCAATGCCAGCACTTTAAACCTATTTAAAGACTAGTTTGTTTAATGGAGCCTGTACTGCTTTACAGGACAACCCAAAACATCTTGGTTAGTAAATCCATAGTCACCTTCTTCATCCTGTGATTAATCTCAGTTACAAACTTAATTACACATTTGTGGCCTAGAAGGTTCAGGGGCACCGGCAGATTCTAAGGCTAAAGCAGAGAACACGAGTGTCTATCAATTGAGCGCTTACAGGAACTTGAAAGGGTTGATATTGGCTTCGAGGACTGTGAGTGGCAACTGGACGCCTATGTGAGTGTCTACATTTAAAACAACTGAGCTGGGCAGGGGATGGATATCAGGGGTAGAATGCCTGCCTAGCGTGGGAGAGGCCCTGGGGTCGCTTTTCAGTGCTTCAAAGATAAAAACAAGTTTTAAAATTCTAGGAAATCAGATTCAATTTCTCCATGCAGGAAAGGCTTGCATGCTCGGGAGGCCACCCAGTGGTGAGGTGTTTGGGAAATTGCTCTCACCTGCAGACCTGATCGGGAAGACAGAGTTCATTTTATCACATCGAAATGTTCTCCACCTCCGACCGCTTTATAAACGTGCCATCCTTGGACAACAGTGCCTCCTCCCTAGTGTGGCATGCAGAAAACTCCCGCTGAGCTACGAAACCCGCGCGCCTGCGTTGCATGAGCAGTAACCAAGAGTTGCTGGCTGAGAAGTAGAGGCTGGGAGGGTAGGGACTACTGTGAGTGAGACATGGCTTTTACAGGGTACACGTGACAAACAGGGATAGTAGGTAGCCCAAGGCCCTGTGATCCAGAACAGCCAAACACCTCCCAACACATGGGTCCTTCCTAGTCCAGCCAATGCCAGTCAGTGCTGCTGATGACTGATATTCCTGGCTCTTCTGGCAAGCAGCAGGGTGTGCTCTGCACTGTCCCTCTTCCTCCATGCTGCCTGAGCATGCTCGTCCCTCTCCAGCTCCCCTCATGTACGTTCCTTGTTCCCTACTTAAGGAACAGCTCTTTAATCTGTGCAATTGGCACAGTGATCTAGACCAAGAGTGACAATGGTCCATGGGGTCAAACATGAGAAGAAGCTAATGGCACAAGAGCCTAAGAGCTTCTGCCATCTCAGTAACCCCAGCACCTAACATGGGGCAATGCATGAAGCATACTTAGGTTTCTATGGAAACAAGCGAGGACCCACACCCATGGGTGTGCGTGCTCACACCCCCATGCTCTCTTCTCCGTACCATGGAAGGGTGCAATTGTTCCCTGCAGACAGAGCGATCCTTCCTGAACAGCAATGGCTCCCAGGCAGGCAACTTTGGATTTACAGTCTAAGCAGGGCCCAGGGGACAATAAAAGACAGTCTGAGATTTAGATTTTAGATGCTTAGATTGGCTGTGGGACTCCTAACTTGTGAAGAATTAAATAAGTTCACAAGTAATCCTACCTTCATGAAAGACTAAACTCAACACAAACAGTGCCTCTAAAGAAGTCAGTGATGACAGCTCACCTGGCCAAGAACTGCCTACAGCTTCCTGAGGTATCCAGCAACATTGCTGCATTAGACTGATGGTTTACCGCACTGTCTCTCAGGGGCTCCAAGCAATGCAAAAGGACTGGTGCGTGAGTTGGTTTTGTAATGAAAGGCTGCGGCTGTTTTTAATTGCATCCCGCCCATAAAGTTTCTGCTCTGGCCAGAGAGGGACAGAATCCCCAGAGGACAGGCTCTCTGATGACTATGAAGAGAAAGACAAGGGGGCAGTGATGATGAGGAGGATCCTGTGTGCCAGGTGCCACTATATTAAGATTTGTACCAGCAAATGAGATGTGCAAGCCCGGCGTAGTGGCACACGCTTTTAATCCCAGGTCTTGGAGATGCAGAGGCAGGTGGATCTTTGCGAGTTCGAGGCCAGCCTGGTCTACAAAGCAAGTCCAGGACAGCCAAGGCAACACAGAGAAACCCTGTTTCAAAAACAAACAAACAAATGAGATGTGTAGTGTTAACTCCTGCTTTGTAGGTGGGCCGAGAAGCTGGACCAAGCTCTCCAGAAGTTAACTAGGTTAATTTAACTAGGTATGCAGCTTTGATGTGACACAGAGGTTATAAAACGCCGTTGCTCAGCCTTCAGGAACCTGTGAGAAAGACAAATCTCTGCTCTATTGTGGGACTCCATGAGGGTCCATAATACTGCTGGGGCAGAAAGAAGAGAGGAGAGAGGGAGGCTGGAAGGGAGGGGGAGGGGAGCGAAGGAAGAGGCATGGTTGAATTGGTTGAGAGGCTTGAAGGTTCACCTTCTCCATAGCTCTGGACAGCTTCTTTCTCAGACATGCTGCCACTGTCTCAGACATGATGACCTCAGGGTGTTTTGAGTGACCTGCTTAATTTGTGTTCTGATGTCCTGGCACATCCATTGTTGGTACAGTGTCTTCCTCAAACCTAAAGTAGCTACTTGGCTAATTGGTTTCCCAGGCTGCCCTGGAATTCTCTCCCAACCTTGGCTCTATCTGCAACACTGAAGTATATTCCTAGTGGCACCCACTGACTTGATATAACTCTGGAACTCTTGAATAGTGCTGCCTGCTCTTTAGGAAACATTCCACCCACCTCCACTCAGCACCCAAAGCCCTCCATGATTGTTTCCTCTTGTCTTTGTCTTTGGAGCCCTTTCTGTGTTCTGGTCTGAGATTACCACCTTTCCGGGGAAGGTGCGTCTCCAGGGATAACCACTCTTCTCATGGAAGAAGCGCTGTGTGAGAACAGAGACCCCCATTCACACTTCCCGTTCACACTTCCGTCTCCATGCCTCTCTTCGTCTCCAAGGAGAATCAACACAACACAGAAAACAATGGCCTCCAGGTGAATCTTGGCCCCATCAGCTGCTTACAGCAGGTGACAGAGCAGGGAATAGCCAGTGGGCTGGGTCTGCACACAACATCCCCAGGACCCGACTGACACTCCCAGCTCCATTCCCACACACGCATGGCCCCTGCTGCCTAAACGCATCATCGTGCAGCAACTCAAGTTCAGCTCTAGAGCTGGGACTTTGCTTGGGGCCCGAAAGGGACCAAAGCCTTGATGAGGTCCAGGAAGGTCCTTCCTTTTCTAGTCTGGGTCCTTCCAATGCTGAATCTCAGCTCACATCCCAGTGCAGCCTTCATAGTTTATATTCTCTGATCCCAGTGTCCCTTTCCAATTGAGACATAATAAACCTGACTCTTTGTTGTTGTTTACTTGTTTTTAATAGATCAATCATGGTGTTTAAAGGTTCAGGTGTTTATCATCTCTTATAAGCGTCTAGCTTCCTATGGTGGCACATGTCTCTAATCCCAACACTTGGGAGCCGAGGCAGGAGGCTCGCCATGAGTTTAAGGCCAACCTGGACCAGATAGTGAGTTTCAGGCTAGTGTGAGCTTTATCATGAGAGCCTGTCTCTAAAAAAAAAAAAAGAAGGTTCTATATGAGGACAAAACTACATTGTCATTATGGGATGTATGTGCTCAGTAGATCCCTATTTAGCAACCTCAATTCAAGTGTATGTCCAGAAGATTTGGGAGTGCTCTTATCCAAAGATAAGGAACAATGTACGCAGAGTCATCTCTTGTTAGGACTGGGATTCCAGTCTAGAGGAGGACTGCTGCCTTGATCCCTACATAGCTAGCCTGTCTTTGCCTCCCCATAAGCACTTCGTTAACACTTACTAGGTAAAAAGGTCTTTACCTCTCTTCTAGCACTGAGCCACTGGTATCCATGATGCTCACTGAGTCCTTATTTAATAATCCTAGTCCAAATGAATTTTATATCAACCCCTTCTGGGCAATGCAGAGGTTTCTGTGTCTGCTTCTAGATAAATGAAAACCATGCCAAGGCAAACATCTTTTTCTTTTAGTTCATGTGATGATTAGATATCAGTCAGAGGAATGGAGGCAGGTAAATGACACTCCTGTAGTCCCAGGAGGGCGACAGGAGCCTGAACAAAGTGTGAGACAAGGGTCTAATTTTCAGCTGGAAGTATCTAGGCACGGAGAGCTCTGCACAGCATTTACACCCAAAACACCCAGGCCATGTCCCTTGAACTTCCTTTTCTTTCTTCCCTCTGTAAATAGCAGGGAAACTGAGCCAGAGAATGTCCGTGGATCTGAGAGCACAAAGATGAGGGCTACATTCTCAGTACCTCCAGGGGATTGAGGCTAGTGGAGGAAAGAAATATTACTTTTCAGGCTAGACAGATGGCTCAGAGGTTAAAGGCATTGATTGCTCTTCCAAAGGTCCCGAGTTCAATTCCCAGTAACCACATGGTAGCTGACAGCCATATATAATGTGACCCAATGTCCTCTTCTGGCAAGCAGTTGTACATGCAGGCAGAGCACTGTATACATAATAATAAATAAATAAATCTTTTTTTAAAAAAGAAGAAACACCACTTCTCATATGCCGACGTAGTAATTTCTGAGCTAAAAATGCTTTTGGGGACCATCAAACTAGGTTTAAACCATGAAGCCACTGAGATCACGGAAAGCAGCATTTTTTTCTTTCTCTTTCCTTTTCTCTTTCTTCTCTTTGGTTTTTCAAGACAAGGTTTCTCTATGTTGCCCTGACTGTCCTGGAACTTGCTATGTAGACCAAGCTGGCCTCTGCCTCACAAGTGCTGGGATTAAAGGCGTGTTCTACTGGCCCTGGCAAAAAACTGCATCCTGTAGAAGCTTGCGAAGAGGGCTGCAGCTGATGAGAGTTCCTGGAACTCGAGGAAGTTATGTCCAAAGAACAGGACTCACAAGGAGTTGCACACTTCCGGGGAACTGCAGATGGCTCCTGGGTGGTCAGTAACAGGAGGAACCATAGGAGATAAGACCAAAGAAAGCAGCAGAGATCCCATCATAAATGGCTTTCTAAGCCACACCAAGTGGCCCAAGGAGAGTAGAGATGAGGACGAGAAGCAGGGTTATAAGGGGAAATGAAATCATGAGGTATAAATTTACCCTAGTGGGGTTGGACAAGAAGCTATTGTAGTAATCATAAAAGATGATAGCCTGGGCTCAGGCCCATGGCTGTGTGTGTGTGTGTGTGTGTGTGTGTATGTGTGTGTGTGTGTGTGTGTGTGTGTGTGTGTGTGTGTGTGTGTGTGTAGGGGTGGTGGTGGTGGTGGTGGTGGTGGTAAGAGCCAACAATTCAAAAGCTATGCATCATATAAAATTAAAGTAACTGGTTAGGTGGATAAAGGACAATGCTCCAATTTTTGTCCTACCTAACTATGAGAATAGTTGTAACTTTTAAATGAAATTTAGTACCAAAGAGAAGAAACCAATTAGAGTTCAATGACTTTGACTCTTGCTCTGTGGTACTTGATCAAACCAGGGACTTGCATATGTGGGGTAAACTACTCCACTAATGAGCTCTGCCCTAGTCCTTAGTTTTTGTTTTTCTCTTCTCTTTTGCTTGAGACAAGGTCTCACTTAATTAGTCCAGACTGGTCTGTAACCCACAATCCTTTTCAGGTTACCAAGGGCTGGGTTAGACAGCTGGTGCCACCATGGCCACCTGAACTCATGCTTTGATATGTTGAGTTATAGGTGCTTGGAGACCATCCAAAAAGCAGCAACAGGAGGCAAAGATGACTTATGAGGAACTGAAGACAAAAAGTGAGGTGGAAGAATGCTCACATTGCCAAAACCATAGCAACAGATGGTTTTACTCCGAGATAACGAGGCTACTATGAGGCAATGCCAAGATAGGAGCATCTAAGGACCAGCAAACATTGTACAGGTGGAGAGAGGGAGAAGATACAGCAAATCAAGTACGGTGCAATTTTGAGAGACCAAGAAGAATGGTTGTCACACGGAAAAAATAGGAAGCAACTGACAGTTTCCACCTCAGTCAACAAAGACAAGAATTCAAGTCTCCACTGCATTTAGCCACTAAGCTGTCACTGCTGACTTGGCAAGCACAGTCAGTCCACTGACAGGTAGAGTCATGAATGGGAGGTAGAGACACTGTAAAAAAAGGACACACGCTGACCAGCAAAGAGGGGAATCTGAAGGTGGGAAGCACCCATTTTAAACAAGCTGCCACTGCAGTCAGACATCCCTAGGGTCTTTGCAAAGTGTGGTCTTGTGGTTTTTGTTTTTCAACCAAATGGGTTTTTGTTATTGTTTGTTGTTGTTCTTGAAGGCGAAGTAATTCAACTAACAGTGATGTGTCCTGACAAAGGACACTCATCTCCTATGACTGTGAACGGAAACTAGTCCAGGCCAGTGGTATTTCCAGCATCCATCAGAGCATAACTATGAATCCAGCACCCCAAAGATCTGTTCCTCATCAATTCTAGTGGTGTGGATAGAAAGTATAGGAGAACAATAGGGCATCCTCAATGTGTACGCACAGGTCATGTTGTACTTGGAGGTGACATGTTGGGAGCTTGACCTGGGGCAGGTGGGAAGCATGTAACTGTTAGATGCCACTGCTTTCATGTGGCCTTTCTGTTCAGCCTGCTATTCTGTTTGGTTTTTTTTTTTTAAGTGTATCCTTATACTCTTATTATAGAACAGAGAAACCTACAGGTGATCTCCCTAGTAAGTCATCTCCTCTTTGTTTGTGATGTTACCAAGGTTGTGTCCACATCTACTGGCCACAGCACACACATGGAATCCCAGTGCCTTGTCCCGGAGATAGGAAAATCCTCCCAGTGACTCAGCAGCTGAAGGGAGTGTGCCTCAAGGAAGCTAGGCTTAATACTGTCATGGTCATTGACTGTTTCCTCTTATTTACTTATTTAGTCATGCAAGGGTGGGAGACTGGACCCAGAGCACTATACGTTCTTGACAAGAACTGTACTACTGTGTCACGTCACCACCCACCCTGAAAAGGTGAGAGTGTAGTCTCACCTGAAAGTGGGGGATGGGGTTGGGATTTGAAAGAGCCCTCGGATGAACTTTTGTTTTGTTTTGTTTTGTTTTCTTCCCTGAGACAGAGTTTCTCTGTGTAGCCTTGGCTGTCCTGGACTAGTTTTGTAGACCAGGCTGGCCTTGAACTCAGACTTTGCTCCTCCAACCTCTGCCTCGTTGAGTGATGGCATTAAAGGCGTATGTCCTTGGATGAACTTTCAAGCATCACAATCTCACACCAAATAGAGCAAACCTCATTCTTCTTTCCCAGACCGAGTTCTCTCTCCAGGCTCCCGCCTGCACCCTGACAGAAATTCTTGGGACATCCCCAGGGAAAATAAATTTTGTTTTTGTTTGCATTTACAGACTCATTTGGGACATTCACTCATTTTTCTCAGGGTTAGGAACCAAGATATCTGCAGGGCTAATATTAAAACATCAACATCTCAGGTTCCCACCATCTGCTTAAAGAGTGGAGTTCCCCGGATGGAAGACTAACAGGGCCTAAGTCACAGTGCTAGAACAGCTGCTCAAACCACTCTCAGGATGCCAAGGTGGATTGTGGGAGACCTGTGCCAGGGGCTGTGGGTCTGCTATGGCGGTGACTCCAGGTACAGAATGGAGGCTTTGAACATGGAGCACTTGGGTTTAGTTTTGGATGGATGCCTGGCCAGATGGGGTATTCTGAGAGTCCTCTGGGCATGGCCATGGCCAGCTTCTTCCCCTTTAAGTTGAGAGGTGGGGGAGGAGGGGATTAGTTTTTGAGATAAACAAAAAGGGCATAAAATAACGACAATGGCACTATTGTAACATTTAGGAAAGAAAAGTGAGTTGTGAGCACACGGTCACCTCTCTGACATTCAGTTCACACCAGGCACGCTTCTTAAACTCTCTGTGGTCACTAGGGCTTATCACAGTCCGTCACAGATGATACTGGCGCTTGGCTCATGGCACTGTGTGACTGTGACAAACCCCAACTTGTCCCTTCCCTGTTCTGTTAGATGGATGTATTGGAGAGGCACTGGAGAGGCAGCTCAGTGGGACAGCACTGACTCACAGCTCTGGATTCAGTCCTCAGCACAGGGGACACAGAGCACCCCCTTCAACACCACAGCAGCATCCAATTGCCCTAAGAGAAGTTTTCAAATGCCTTGTTTGTGATTCCCATCCCTAGATTATGACAGCCTGGTACAGACTTGTCTAACCAAGAAAGAACCCATAAGTCATACATTAAAAACAACACAAAACAAAAACAAAAAACTAAGCTTTAAAAGTCGTTGACAATTTCATTCATGTATACAATGTAGTTTGGCAATTTTCAACTTAAAAAAACAACATCACAAACCCACTGTGAGCGGTGCCATTCCTAGGCCTGGGATATAAGAAAAGTAGCTAGTATGGTGGTACATAACTGGGGATGGGGTGGGTGGGTGGGTACAAGGGTATTAGCAAGGCAGAGGTAAGTGGATCTCCTGGAGTTTAATGCTAGCTTGGTCTGTACTGAGTTCCAGGACAGCCAAGGCTACATAGTGAGCACCTGTTTATAAATCAAATCGCACAGGAAAGTGAGTCTGGAGTGAGTCGGTAAGCAGTGTTTCTCTATGGCCTCTGCTTCACTTCCTGCCTCCAGGTCCCACTTGAGTTCCTGCCCTGACGTCCCTCAGTCATGGATGGATTGCAATATGAACACATAAGCGTCACAGACCCTTTCTTTCCTTCATGTTGGCTTGGTCAGTGCTTTGGCACATCAACAGACAACAGACTAGCACGGACGGCGGTGCCTGTGCCATGCAGCATAGCAAGGGCAGCATCCTTGCTGGAGTGTCTCCAGAATTCTCTGGACACCAGCAGTGTTCAGACATCATCCCCAGGGTGGGTTTTATTCTAGTAGAGATTCTGTTTCCAAGGAGACCAAGTGGCCTAGCAGTAAGGCAGGAAAGGCTTCTGGTCAGCAGGAGGCAAGTGGTCCCATGACTGCCATGGCTTTTAGGAAGGTCACACGCAGGCCACCATCCTTTAACACTTTGTTACTCAAATAAAGCTGAAAACGTGTTCTGAATACATTTTTAAAAAATCTCAAAAAGGGAAAAGAGCTACAACTTTGATAAACATACTACTGGTTCACCTGCCCTCTATTCAACTTTCCCGTTACTGCACATGCCTGTGTGTCACTCAGCCTGGAGCTCCTACTCAGTGCCAAGGTTTACGGTTGCAGCTTTCAGTGAGGGGGCCTGGATATCGCTCTGGGTGGGAGAAGGAAGTGGAAAGCATGAGTGTGCTAAGAAATTGGATTCTCTACAGAGGAAGGGGTCTGGAATTTCTGTATTCCACCTGCTCCCTGGAAAGGTCCTAGTCTGAGGGCAAACAGCAAGTCTGCCTGTTTATGTAGGTCCATTCCCCATTCAAAGCTTGCCTTGCTCTCCTGTGGGCACCAGACTCAACTATAAGACTTCCATGTTGTCACAGGGAAGGACTGAGACCACGTGCCTTAGTTTGG
Source organism: Acomys minous (assembly GCF_964271855.1). NCBI lineage: Eukaryota > Metazoa > Chordata > Mammalia > Rodentia > Muridae > Acomys > Acomys minous. The sequence goes on along the minus strand of NC_140483.1, from coordinate 152,250,125 downwards.
ACATGGTATGTCCACCAATGTACCTGTGTTGGAAGTCTAGTCCACTGTGTCACAGTGCTGAGAGTGAGGTAAGACCTGTAAAGGGCTGGGCTTAGGTAAATTTGTTTAGGTCACTGGGAGGCCTGCCCTTTAAAGAGACTAAGGTATTTTTCTGTGCGAATTCTGAGCTGGTTCCTGTAAGATGCAGGTGTTATGAGTGAGAGGTCCTGGTTGGAGAATCACTCTCTGCACTCACGTCTAAGACTGTCATCTCTTCTTGCATGCATTCCTGCTGTGACATCCTCTAACAGGATGTGAGGTCATCAGGGGACCGTAACCAGAATTAGCACACCACCATTTGCTTAAAAAAAAAATTGTGACTCTAAAACTGTTAGGATAAATAAACATATGTCTTTGGAAAGTGCCCACCCTTGTGCACTGCACCGGAGCAGCAGAGCAACGCTGTGCTTCTCACTCCACCTTCAGAACAGGCGATGAGCAAAAAGCATGGGAGAGATTGTCAACAGAAGGGTCAACACTCCCGTTCTACCAAGACAGGAGAAGGGTAAGAAATGGTATTAGAAGCTATAGGCACGCAAGGCTTTCAAATTGGAAAAGTTCTATTTTCAAAGGTTGTTGAAGAGGAGAGACTTGGGACATGTCAATAATAAGCCAAAAGGCTTGGACTCAGCTATCAAAAAAGTTGACTTTGCCCAATTCCTTCCATTGGAGCGACCCTCCCAAGGGTTGGAAACTGCAAGCATTCCTCACATTAGGCTCTTGCGTGGGCTCAGTCTATGGATGAAATGTACACACCATCTTCATAGTTGTAGATGTTAAATTACTAAACACTAAACAAAGTGATTCTATAATGCAGTGGTTCTCAACCTTCCTAATGCTGTAAGATTTTAATACAGGGCCTCATGTTGTGGTGACCCAAAACCATAATATAATTTTCACTGCTATCTCATAACTGCAAGTTTGATACTGTTATGCATCATAATGTAAATATTCAGTATTTAATGTAAATATCTGATATGAGACCTCCCCCCAAAGGGTCATGACCCACAGGTTGAAAACAGCTGTTCTAATGGATCCTGGAGAACCAGACTGGGGCACAGTGCTTGTGACAGGATGAGTCACGTTGAAAAGCTGAGTATAGTTTAAGAGGTCTTGGGCTGGAGAGAGGTTAAGAGCACTGTTTGCTCTTCCAGAGGTCCTGAGTTCAATTCCCAGCAACCACATGGTGGCTCGCAATCATCTATAATGAGATCCGGTACCCTCTTCTGGAGTGTAGGTGTATATGCAGACAGAACACTGTATACATAATAATAAATAAATCTTAAAAAAAAAAAAGAGGTCTTGCTCCCATACCTGTGCTAGTGTCCAAAGCTGACACAACCGTAAGCATCCAGGCTTCCACTGTCTATAAAGATGGTCTTTTCTGTGTTGTCCCAGGAAGATAGGGCAGGGACCAGAGAGAGGCCAAGGACTGCAGGAACAGAGTTTTCACCCCAGGGTCCTCTGCAGCAGTGAAGCTTGCATGGGGTCACTTTCAGCTTTTGAGGAGAGAATGTCAGTGACTCCTGCTCCCCCTGGCTCACTCACACATGTTCAAGAGTCTGTGGTTTTCTGAGTTGTTCTAAAATGACTGTCTTCATAAAGCCAGCACAACGGTGGGGGAAGAAGGAAGGCAGGCATTTCCCTTAAACTCAGAGCTGACTGTCTGGTCTTGATGCCTGAAGGTGGTTGAAATACTTGGTGCCTCTGCCCTGAGAGCTGTGTCAGGGTTCTGTATTCTAGTATTTGCTGGGGATTTTTATCTTATCCACACCAGTGCTCTGGGTCACCGCTCCCCTCCCATTTTGAGTTTTGTTTTTCAAGACAAGGTCTCTCATTGTAGCCCAGGCTCTCCTGAAACCCACTCTGTAGACCACGTTGGCCCCAAACTCCCAGAGATCCACCTGCCTCTGCCTCGAAAGTGCTGAGATTAAAGGCGTGTGATATTATACCCAAACAGTTTCGAATTTTGAGACAGGCTCTCATTTCTGTAATTCAGGACGATGGCCTTAAACTCATGATCCTCCTGCCTCAGCCTCCCCAGGTGCTAAGATTACGCATCCCACGACTGTCTGGTTTAAAGGCCTTTTCTCCAGTGCCCAGCTATGCTCCGAGGTGAGCCTCAGGGCTCTGACTTAACAGTCAGATAAAGATCCACTCATGGAGTCACAGCTTCACAGGCCTTGGGGGAGGGACTTTGCTACATAAGTGAGCTTGCTTGATCTCTGCTTCCTGGTTACCTCAAGGAAAGCACCTTTGCTCTACAACCATGATGTTCTACCTCACTACAGGTCCACAGACCATGGAGCCACATGTCCGTGAATTTGATTTTCTCAAGTATTTTGTCACAGTGACAGAAAACTTTATATGCGGTTCTCTATTTGGAGAGACTTTGTTACTAGGGACAGTTAGTATGACCTGGCGTCATTTTACTGTACTAACTAGGGTTGGTGGGGGGATGGTGCAACCGGAAACTATCCCTACACCGAGCCCCATGGATACCGTTACACTTCATGCGATGTGGGAGATGGCCTCCAGTAACAAGTAATTATTGGCCCTAAAATGTCAACTGTGTTGTTGAGAAGCCCTGTCCTAGAGAGATGGGACAGACAGTAACCCTCTCTCATGCTTTGGGACGGCTCTCTGTAGCTGGCTCTTCACACATGCTCAGGACCCTTGTGTACCTACTTGGCAAGGTGGGCACTGTTTTCATCAATGCACAGGTAACAAACCGAAGCCTCAGAGAAGTCACACGGTTAGTCAAGATCAAACAGTTCATACGTGCAGAATCAGGACTCTGAGTCTGCTCAAATTTGGAGATGCAGATTCGGCACCACTACACTTGGGAGGCTTTTATAGAGGGCATGCCATCTCTGTCAGAGAGTCAGGCTGTCTTCAGGTCAGAAGATACTCTCAGAGGCAAAGAGCTTTACAAAGAGACCAAAGAGAGCTACACTTGAAGTGAAGCCTGCATTCCCTGCATGAACCTGAAGAGGGCAGCCTTGACAGCCATGAAAACTCCTAGGGAGTGGTTAGAGCCTGCACCTCCCAGGTCAGGGTGCGTCAATACACTGCTCAGTAGGATACATTTATGGGGCCGAGGAGGAATGTGTTGCCTGTCGTCTCCCTACAGTATGAAGTGAGAGTTAGTAGGATTTCACTTAGTATCATGGGTCTCAAAATATTTTATCAAGCCAGGCACGGTGGCACACACCTGGGAATCTCAGCACTTGGGAGGCAGAGGTGGGTGGATCTCTGTGAGTTCAAGGCCAGCCTGGTCTACAGAGTGCATCCAGGACATTCAGAGCTACACAGAGAAACCCTGTTTTAGGAAAAAAAAAACCAGCCCAGCATATTTTATCATAAAAATAATATTTGTAAGAGAATACATACTAGAATATAAAATTGCTGTGTAGTTCAGAGCACATGTAGTATATAGTATTGTTTTGCTTGGGAAAATGGCAGCTCTAAATAGATTGTATTTGGGAGCATGGCGCACGTGGGACAGGACCCCAGGCTGAGACAGCACAGACAGAGCCAATGTGGATTGTCCCACCCCTGCTTGAAAAGAACAGCACGTCAGAGAGCTTATAAATGGCAAGTACAGAGAACACAGTGAATCCCAAGCAAGCATTCCTTGTCATTTCAAAGAACACTTTCGTGGGTGCTGGTTCCAGAACAGCCGTGAGTGAGGGCTGTCTAGGTGGTTCCCAGACCCCACAGAAAAACACACACAGACTTCAGCCTCAGGTGCTCACCATCTGAGTTCTGAGAAGCTTAACAATGCAGAGAATTAAGTGAATTCCTACAAACCAGAAGCATCAAGGGAAAATGTGCACTAGCCCACTGTTATCTTGTTGTTTGTTTGTTTGTTTTTGTTTCTAAGCAGCATGGCCCGCTCCTGGTTAGCAAGTCAGGGTCCAGAATTTGATTCAGTGACTATGTGATGTGACCTGTGTTTGCATTGAAAACTGTCCGGACGAGTCAGTCATCTCTACAGTGAATTGGCTACTCACAAATGGGCCTGTTGTTTCCTGAGAACCTAAACCACATTCTGACCTGGATCCAAAGCCACTTCCTGCCACAGGAGGGACTTGTCTGCACAGGTATGTTTGCTTAAAGAAAAGCTCTCTAGCCAACTCCTCGAGTGAGAGACTCTCAAAATGTTATGGCATAGAAGATCCCAAGAGACATCTCATTGAAGAGATGAGGAAAGAGGCCAGAGACATGGAGAGACTTGCCCGGCCACACGAAGAATTGCCTGCAGAGCTGAGCGAGTTCATTCATCTTCATTCAATATTCCACGAGTGTTCTCACCTTCGCTGAGGTAATTCCAAAGGATGAGACAGAGGAACACATTTTCTATGTATTTATCATCAATCAGAGAAAGTTAGGAACACATCCTAGCTTTGAGTAAAGCCTAATTTATGATGAGTATGCTCCATGGTCAACTGGGCTATATGTAGAGCCATCCTGAATGTGTGCTCCAGATATTTCCACAGCTGGGAGAGTTGGATGGAATAAAAGGAGGAGGAAGAAGAAGAAGAAAGCAAGCTGAGTACCAACCTTCCATCCTTTCTGCTTGTCTATCATGAAGACAGCCACTACCATGGGTACCTACCGCTATGATTGTGTAGCCAAATACAGGAAGCCAAACAATCACGTATCGACCCCTCTGAAGCCAGGAGCCAAAACGAATCTTTCCTCTCTTAGACTGTTTCGTTATTGAAATTATAAAGATACGCATGTGGAAGAAAAAAAACCCCACAAGGCAAGCAACAAGTCCTGTTGATGGATGCAGATATGAAACAGAGCAAGCTAGTGTAGATCTGGCCGCCTAAGAATCTCCAAGAGCACCAGTGTGAGGTCCTGTGTGATGATCCCAGAGACACAGTGAAACGCTGATAATAGTTGTCTTTGGGATTCCTCAGTGTAGTATTCCAACAGGAAACAGTGCACACAGATGATAACATCTGAGATTTGTTTTTAAAACACAAGAAATGTGTATAAAGTTTTTTTTTGTTTTTTGTTTTTGGTCTCATTGATCTCCACTCACCGGCAAGTCGAGAACAAAATCTTGACACAGCCCAAGGAGGAGCAGCAAGCAATGAGAAACCATCTGCTATGGTAACAAGGCTCTCCCTCCTTCTCAGGTACCCTGATGACATGACTTGAGGCCATAGCACTTACAATTTCAGTTACCAATCTTGAAAAAAAATAATAGAAATTTCTGGGCTTTGAAGAGGCAGCCAATGTTCTTGACTTGTATCTTTATCAGCCTGGAAAGCTGAGGTTGTTTCTAGTGAACTTCAAATGAAGAGAGCTCTGTCATAAGGGGTGTGTGTGTGTGTGTGTGTGTGTGTGTGTGTGTGTGTGTGTGTGTGTGTCAGGATGGGGGGAGGAGTCAGGGACTCAGCTCTGTGGCTAGCTGCTCTTTCTTACAGGACTCCCCAAAGGTGGTTTCAAATGTCCTTGAGTCAAAGCCAGAGTCAGCCTGAAATCAAGAGCCATGCTACATGCCTTCAGTCTTATTGATTTCCAGGCCTTCCATGTTAGGGGCTGAATCTTTCAGTCTGTTTTTCTCCATGCACAGCGGTCCTCCTTGTACCATATAATAGTATGGAATAGGCTGTGCATTTTCTAAACATTTATAAATTGTGTGTGGGAGTGGGTGAGTGAGGGTGGGAAGGCAAGCGCGTGCCTCAGTGCTCATGTGGAGGTTAGAAGACAATCTTTGGGGTCACTTCTCTTCTATCATAGAGATACGGAGAACTGAGCACAGGTTATCAGGTCTGGTGACAAGCACTCTTACCCACTCAGTCAGGGGCTCCTTACTTGGGCCATGGAATCCAAATTTCTGGAATGAGGCCTATGAATTATTTTTTAAAACTTCGCCAAGGTAATTCTGCTGCCCAAAATGTAATATTCTAGATATATTTTCCTCATCTTGCCTCCCTCCCTCCCTCCCTCCTCTGTCCTCCCTTCTTTCCTCATAGGCTAGCCTGAAAAATCTAATCACCACCAGCAACAGTTCTGAAGGGCAGGTGTTCCATACCAAGTCGCCACCAATATATATCAATAACATTTTGGAAGAAAGTGCAACTAAAGGCCTGAAATGTCCTACACTGCCCCAAGCTGTGGAGAGCTAAAAAGGTGCGCAATTTCATCCTTTCTTGATGTTCAGAGACATAGCCCTGTCAAAGTGCATGCGGTCTTCATGCTTTATTTTAACTCTTATTGTGTTCAGATTGACCCGATCAGAAAAAAGTAAGACACCACCCGAATTCTATACACACTTGAGGTTCCATTGGGCCATCACCCCTTCTTTCTCAAAACGAAATGACTCAAGTTTATCCTCATTTTTCCATGTAGAAACCACCCGTGCTTTCTGCTTATCATGTTCTATCTTACCTTAAGATTTGTTAGGTTTGGTTTTGAGACAGGGTCTCGCACAGTCTAGACTGCTGCCCCCCCCAACTCTCTAGGTAGCAGAAAACGACCCTCAGATTTAACCCTCCTGCCTCTACCTCTCATGTGTTGAGAGTACAGATGTGCACCACCATAACCAGTGCACATGGTGCCAGGGTTCAAACCCAGGACCTTGTGCAGGCCAGATAAGTGTTCTACCAAGTGTGCTACATCCCAGTCTCTATGGAGGGTGGGTATCATGTAGCCTCTGCTGGCCTAGGGTGACCTTTGAACTGCCGCATCCTTCTGCTTCCACTTTCAGGGTACAGAGAAGTGGCTTACAGACATGATGGCTTACTTTAGCATCTGAAAACAGAGCCACGTGTCCCCTTTAAGAGAATCGAATGCGTTTCTAGGGAGTGACTCAGAAAAAGTGGGTGGAAAGCTAAAGACCTACACAGCAGTGCTTTGTTGTACAAATTCCTTTATTGGGGGCTCTGTGGCATCATGTCTGTAAGCCACTTCTGGGTTTCCTGTTCAATAAAGGTCAGAGTACAGACAGGAACCCCAAACCTCTACTTTTCTCTTTATTCTCTTTTTTCATTGCCTCTGCCCTATTGCACTGTGAGTTTGTATTCTTTCTTATTTTTCTGCAGTTTTCCTTTTCAGCTCTACAATCATGCTTGTGGAAGGTGGACTTCTTCACACCCCCCACCCCCATCCTTTTACCCTACTCTTTTCTGTGTTTCTTCCACCAACAGTGGACCCTCTGTCTCCTCTCCCTGACCGGGCGTGGCTACCAGCATGCTCTAGCAGCTCTCTTACGGACAGTTCTAAGCATAGACCGTGTTTCTGCCCCGCTCTCCGCATCCTCTGCTGTTGCCATAGAAAGACAATAAGAGCAGCCAGTTAGCCTGTTGGTGCACAGAAAACAAAAGCAGATGTATCCCACCTACATCTTAGAGCCATTTAGCCGAGCTCAGCCAGAGTCCTGCGGCTGATCCGTAGACTTTGTCTACACTGCAGGGAGCTTATGTGAACCATGAGCCCAACAGCTATTCCAAAAGCTCTCTGTGAGGCCGACCTCAGCCGTGCGCAACTGCGGAGGGTATCTCAGGGGAGTGAGAGTTCCTTACAGTAGGAGGGATGGCACCCCCTGTCTTCCTTTGGGACTGAGGTGTAAAGACACGGAAACCTTTATGAGTTGAGCATACTAAGCTAAAGGCTTAGAAATGGAAACGTTCCCACAGCAGAATGCTCATGACCTCCGACCTTTCCATACCTTCCTTCCAATGGATTCACACACACACACACACACACACACACACACACACACACACACACACACACAGTTTGCTTCAAATGAAAAATTACTAAAATATATTGTACGAAGCTACTGCCTACAGGCTATGTGTAAGGTCTGTGTATGAATCACATTTTGTGATTCATCCCCAAGGTATCTCATTGTATCTAGGCAAAGATTCTGAAATAAAAGAAACTGAGTTCCCAACTGTGAACACCTCCGATGCCAAGCATGTTGCACAAGAGTGGCGCAATCTACAGGGGCGAGAATACAAGAGGGAGTTGGGGGGGGAGCAGAAATCAAATTCCAGAGTAGGAAGGATGCCTTCTGTCAGGAGGCCTGGAGGAAGAGAAGCCTTGCTAATACACAGCCGTAGCCCTGACAAAGCACTTAACCCTGGTACACACCCAGGGCCCATGAGGCCAGTGCCTGGCAGGACCATGACAGGCGCACGCAAAGCATCTCCTGACTCAGGCCCACATCTACCGCCAACTATGGTTTCTCTCCTTGGTCTTGGCCCTGTCACTCTTCAATGGGCTCCAAGAAGGTCCCGCACACCTGTCTATGAGCTCATCATTCTCTGGATTCAAAGGTGGGAAGATCTACTCTATTCTTGCTGTGGCTGACCACGCCCATGGAACCCCCAACTCTCACAGCACACTCCAATGGTCAATGGTCGACTTTGCCCGAACTAAGCTTTCATTCTGGATGAGCCTCTCCAGGGTCCCACTGCCGCCTGCCAGTGGCTTATCAACTCCTGGGCCATAAGAACAACCATTCCTGCTCAAGCCCACTAGACAAACAGAAAAGGTCACAGAATTTACTCCTTTCTTGTATATATGGTGTAACAACGGCTGCTAACCGTGTAGCTTTTACTCTTTGTGCTCCCAAAGGTGTGCATATGCATGAATATGTGCACATACACATATGTATTTGTGTGTGTGTGTGCATACAAATACATACATTCCCCTCAAACTCCTTCTTGAGCGTGTCTCCCACAAGGAACAGTTAGATAAGCAGTTCTGGGTGGTCCCTAGGGACCTCGGGGACTGGGCAAACCAGGAGCGTAGGCTCAGCCTTGGGGTTCCACACAGCTTGGCCATCTGTTTCGTGGCACAGCTGGAGTCTCTGGGCTGCCTCAGGTCTTCACTAGCTCCAGGCATCAACAGCACATAGTGGCTCAGCTGGTCTACTCTGCTTTGTTTGTGTGATCGCTAACGGTATCTGTCCGCTTGGCTGGATCTGGAGTCTAAGGCAAGCGGCTGGCCACTCCTGTGAGGGGGTTTTCTTGACCAAGGTGCTTGAAGTGGGAGGATTCACGCTAAATATAGGCGGTGCCTTCTGGTGGCAGCCTACTCAAAGGACACCGAAGAAGCCGTGCTTTGCTTTGTGTCTGTCTTCGCTCTTGTTGACTAGTTCACCTAGCCCATTGCTGCTATTGTTACAGGATATTTGATCGCACCATGAACCCCAAGATTGTGTGCTGGGAAAACCTGTTTCTAGTTGTGGTGTGGCTCAATGTGACTCCATTTTGTCAGCAGGCACCACCTTGAGCCTGTCCCTGAGTTCACCTTTGTTGCCGGACAAACCACAAACTGTTCCAGAAAAAGAATCATCGTAGGCCTGAGCCAACCGGGGACAGCAGGAAAGTACCTAACATTCCCAGATGTTATACACAGATTGCTTAAGCATTTGGAGGTCAGGCTCGACCCATCCCCTGGTGTCAACCCAACCTTGCTAGATGTCAACCAATCCTATAGCTGCCAAACTGGAAACTCCTGATTCTTGCTGTAAACACAATAAAAATCCTGCCTAAGGACAGTTCGGGGCTCTCACAACTGATGCGCTTTGTCAGTGAGGTTTGAGGGCCCTCGAGCTCAAGTTTGAATAAAAGCTCCTTTCTTTTGCATATAGCTTCGGACTCCTGGTGGTCTTTGGGGATCTAGCGATCTGGGCACAACATTTTAATCCAAGAGATTTCTGTACCCAGGATAAAATAAAATTAACCCTAGGTCAAGAGGTGGTACAAGCAACCAGTTGACAGGAAGTGAACATTAGAAAGCAGAGGTAGGAGGGACATTGTGTTGAAGGCAACATAGAGAAGGAGAAAGGATTTTTCCCTTCTGGGATGTCTGTGGAATAGCAAGGTCAGCTGGGTTCCTTCTCTGCCTCTCTGAGCTTTCACTCCAGCATCTGGCTCCTGAGTCTTTATTGATAAAATTGAACTCTGGGATTTTGTTTTAAAAACAACACATCCCTTAACTGACAGTAGCACCATCTTCTCTGGGCTTCCAAATGTAGACTAAAGCCAGCATTCTTCCCAGAATCCCTCAGTCCTACAGTGCCAGATAGAGACTGTGGACTGAGTAGCTACCAGATTCATGGTATTTCCCATGGGAACCAGCCATTGTTGGTCTACTGTCACGTAAGCCAACCTAATAACTCTCCCATGAATACATATTTATTCTATCAGTTTTGTTCCTCTAGACTGGTGATTCTCAACCTTCCTAACGCTGTGTCCCTTTAACACAGTTACTCATGTTATGGTGACCCCCAACTATAAAATTATTGTTGTTGTTACTTCCTAACTTCACTTTTGCTATTATTATGAATCATAATGCAAATATCCGATATGCAGCATATCTAAATATATGACCCCTGTGAAAGGGTCATGGACACCTAAAAGGGCTGTGACCCACAGGTCGAGAACCACTCACTGCTCTACAGAAACCTGCCACTTAGTTACTTGGCTAATTTGTTGGAGACAGGATCTGACTGTGTCCTAAGCTGGCCTTGAACTGAGATTTCTCTTGCCTCCTGGTGCACCTGCCAAACCTTTGCTTCAGCCTCAGGAGGAGATGGAGAGCCAGAGGGAAGGTCTTAGGCAGAATTTGATGGGATGGGAAGACTTGGTTCTGAGGTCTGTACACACAGCACCTTCCATCCTCAACTCCTACTTCTGTCTAGGGTGGTCCTGAGACCTGGGTTGCCTAGAGTTGCTAAGGAGAAACCCGTATTTTTGATTCCCCAGTGGACTTGACCAGTGTCCTGGCCATAGGCAGGCTGCCTGTTCTCTATATTAAAGTAGTTAGAACCTGGTTGCAGACAGTCAGGGGAGCAATGTGCTTGCTGCGTGGTGCAAGGAGGCCACACAAAATCGATCTACAGAGCTCAGGCTAGGAGCCCAATCTTTCCTATGCTCTCTCCATCTCAATTGCAAGAGCCTTGGCCACAGTCCTCCTGTCTCAACTGACCGCACGTGGAAAATCTATGCAGAAACCCTTCATAGTGGCCATGATAGCTGGACCCACAAAGAAAAAAAGGCCAAAGCTGATGGAAGAACTCAAAAGAGGGCATTTGGGGAGGGTAAACCGCTCATAATACTTCATCGGCCAGGGAAGACATCTCTGTTCTGTGTTACAGACCAAACAGCCTTAGTACTATGAAGAATAACTCCAATTCACATGGAAAAGTTAGGCAACACCAGTATCTTATTTAGGAAGGCAATTCTACAGCCCCAGGGAAAGGTGGCAGCATGGAGAGGGCGCCCCCTAGAACAGAGAGGTGGTTACTGCAGGCTGGGAATCACCTACCTCTGAATGTTTTCTTCGAGCTGCTTGACTTTGAACTCATCTTCCTCAGACTGCCGGCGCCTGGCTTCCTCCTCCTCCGCTGTTCCTGCCGGCACACCCTGCAGCAGCCATTTTTCCCGAAGCACTTTGGACTGTGGGAAGGAAGGAAGGCAACAGATGACATCTTTCAGTCCATGTCTGGACCAGCAGGGCTTCCACACCAGATCTGCCCCTCAACAGTTCAGGCCTGACCACTGCCTTTTTTTCCTCCTCCCAGACACAGCTGTCTACTTCAGCCTGGCCAAGCAACCAGGATTTATGGACTATTTTATTTTTCTTCACCTTCTTTTGTTTTTAAATTTAGTTGTGTATTTATTGAGACCCTACCACATACCCAGCACTAATTCTGGCTGCCAAAATCAACCCCCAAACCAATTCCTGCCTTACACACTTTCTATTACAGCAAGGAGAGAACAAGACATAGTTTCTGCACACATACACACATATGTGTGTGTGTTTCCCCAAGCATGCATACATGTGATTACATATTTAGGCTCACACACATGCATGCACATATAGATGAATCCCTCCTCTCCCCTCCCCCCAGTGACTGCGGGAATTCATTAAGTAAGGAGAGGAGTAAAGAAAGTGCTGCTATATTTATGAGATGGGTCTAAAGAGTTTCATTGACGACGTGACATTCCATCAGAGAACTGCAAGAAGTAAGACACCAACCTTACTGATGTGGTGACATGGGACAGTATGACCTTATGAGAGTTGTTAGTGTCTATGTTTCCTGTCATTAACCACTGTTTTAAAAAAAAAATGAAAAACAGAGTAATCATAATATCTCCACTTAATAATTATAATGAAACTATACCTAGATTTAATAATCATATATTTTGCCATAATTCCAAACTACCAAAGCATTTCTTTTTTTTAGACAAGGTTTTTCTATGTGTAGCTTTGGCTGTCCTGGAACTTGCTCTGTAGACCAGACTGGCTTCAAACTTAGAGATCCACCTGCTTCTGTCTGCCAAGTGTTGAGATTAAAGGTGTACGCTGTCATGCCCCACTCCAAAACATTTTTTAAATATTTAGTTTTTAAATTCTGCATGTGTGTGTTTATGCACATGTGTGCGAGTGTGTGCATGTAAATACCCATATATAAATGTACTGCATCTATAAATACATGTGCCCTAAGATTCCAGAGAGGGTGTTGGATCCCTGGATCTGGAGTTACGGGAAGTTGTGAGCTGCTGGTTATGGTGCTGAGGACCAAACTCAGGTCCTCTATAAGGTCTGTACATGTTATTAACCACTGAGCCATCTACCCAGCCCTGCCACCAAAGCATTTCAAATTGAATCTCAAACACCATGACATCTTACACATTGATATGTGAATACAAGTCTCCAAAAAGGCAAGGACATTTTTCTATGCAACTCTAATCCCACTATAAAATTCTCTAAGACCATGTACTATCTGGTCCATATTGAAATGTTGTTTTTAAAAGTACAGTGTCATGCCATCCCTTAAAAAAACACACATACATCCCAGCAGCGTCGCTAATGTTAAAAATCACATGTCCCACATGTGTATGAATATACTGCAGGGTGGGATATAACATGTTCAATGGTTGGGAAAAAATAGTTACTGCTTTGGGGAATGAGATAAAAGCAACACATAGCAAGAACATGTTTAGGCTCCCTAAAATAAAATAGAGGCAAGGGAGGAGCTCACACTTTGTGGCCCATTACATGGCAAGTGTCAGCTGATGGATGTCTACAGAGACTACTCTTGTGCATCCCGGTCGAGGGCCAGAGAGCACCCGTGAGTGGATCATGGTCCCTGGGCTGAAGCACCGTGAGGTTACAGAGCACAGGACCGGTTCTTTCCAGTAGGAGAAGGCAGGAGGAGAGCGGGGAACACGGGCCATGATGACTGGGTCGAGAGATTAGTAAATAGTTTCATATAAACCATTGTAGAAATGTCTTTGATTATTCTCACAGTGGGCTAAGAGGCAAACTTGGAGGCTGGAGAAATAGCTCAGCAGGAAAAAGTACTGATTGCTCTTCTAGAGGACATGGGTCCAATTTCCAGCACCCACAGGGTGGCTCACCACCATCTGTGACTCAAGCTCCAGGAGATCTGACTGCCTCGTCTGACCTCCGCAGACAGTGGTGTGCATGTGCGGGCAGAACACTATATAAATACGATAAAATATAATACAACAATACAAAGGCAAACTTGTGGTACTTAGCCTGTAGTTTTCTAATAAAACTTGAAGACCTGAACCTGCCCACATATAAATGATCACTGCATAGCTAAAAGGCCTGGAGAAGGGACACCCTGCCTGTCTTTGTTACCTTGAACTCTCAGCTTGATATAGTCTAGGCATCACCTAAGAAGGGGCTCTCACTTGAGGAATTTCCCAGATCAGACTGGCCTGTGGACACGTATGTAGGGGACTGCCTTGATTATTAATTGATGTATGATGACCCAGCCCATAGGGTGATACTATTTCATGGGCAGGTAGTCCTGGGCTGTATACAAAGGACAGCCATCGGCGAGCCTGAGAGCAAGCCAGCAAGCAGCTTTCCTCCAGGATTTCTATAGGGTCACGCTTGAGTTCCTTCCTGTTCTGATTCCTCAGTGTTGGGCAGCGCCCTGCAAGTGTAATCAAAATAAATCCTATGCTGCTTTGGGTAAGGGTGCGACAGAAAGGATGCTGGAACATCCTACCTCAGCTTAAGATTGCCGAGAGTCACTCAGGGGAGACTGAGGGCACAGACCATGGCAAGGCATGGGCTTAGTATGTGTGAGGCTCTGCGCTCTGGCCCGACCGCCTAAAAGCACCCGATGAAATGACAATTCATTAGGCAACTGCACTTCTCCCTCACACCGTATAACTGTTCTCCAGCTTCTCCAGCGATGGGTTCCACACTGGCGTCATGCTACCCTCATCCTTGAGGACCCCACAGTCACGGTGGTGTACCATGTGTCCATCCCTGAGGTTAGCAGAGGAAGCTGTGGGTGATCATGACAAGCAACTGCTGAAAGAATGCATGACTGAAAAGCAGAGCACACACACGTTGCACGCTAGCAAATACCTAACCGTAGGCTAACAAAGCAATGGAAGACTTCGGGATGGTCTGCCCAGATCTTCCTCCTCTACAGCTAAGGTCGCTGACAGGAAGCAACTTTTTAAGTTGATCTAGGTACACAGCAAGAAGAATCTGGAGCTGGGTGGAGAGTGAGAGTCAGGCGAGCATGAGCAAAGCATCTCTCCCTGTCTCTTCTGTCTCTCTGTCTCTGTCTCTTTCTCCTGATCAGGCATTTCATTTGTATAAAGTCATATTTAGCAAATATTTTCACTTTGTAGGTCTGGCATTGATGTTGGCTTTAGATAAAGCTTCCCTGTCGTCAGACTACACTACTGTTCTCCTGTGTGTTATTCTTGTGGTCTCATGAACGTATCCTTTACTCCAAAACACCTGCCCATCTGTAATCTGACTAAACTTATCATTGACTGCATTTGTGGGTGATGGTTGCACTCTGGATAACTTTCAACTTTCTAGAAGAAAGTAGCTTAAGATTTAGGGTGAGGCAACAGTTAATAGTTATTTTTGCATGTACTTGTGGCATACATGTATGTATGCATGTGTTTATATGTATGTGGGCATGCATGCATGCATTTATATCCATGTTGAGGCCTGAGGTGGATGTCAAGAATCATGCCTAACTGCTCTTTCCACCTTCCCCTCAGAGGCAGGAAGTAATCATTCAAACCCAGTATGGCTAGCCTTGCCAGACAGCCTTCTCTGGGGATCCCCTCTTGGCCTTTCAAGGCTGGGATTGCAGGCAGGTCATTATGCCCACCTGGCATTTATGTGGGTTTTGAGGATCCCAACCCAGGTCTCACGCTTGCACAGAAAACACTTTTACCACTGAGCCATCTTCCCA
The DNA here is from genome assembly GCF_964271855.1 of Acomys minous. Taxonomy (NCBI): domain Eukaryota; kingdom Metazoa; phylum Chordata; class Mammalia; order Rodentia; family Muridae; genus Acomys; species Acomys minous. The sequence goes on along the minus strand of NC_140483.1, from coordinate 152,234,839 downwards.
GTGCGTTTTCATTCGCTCTCTCTCTCATCCTTTCCCCCATCCTCTTCTCCTAACCCCTGGTCCTGTGCTTTCCTCCCTCCTTATGCCTACTAGGATCTGGCTTTGGTCTGGGGTTTTGCTACATAATTTAGTTTACAAGTGAGACTTCTGATAAAAGAGACGGAGTTTTGCCCTTCACTCAAATTCTGATTATAGACACAGAGACACAATATGAAAAGCTTGGTGGCAAGTACCGTCACCACCGTGCTGGCCCAGAATGTTTAAACTTTTAACATTGGAATTTTATGCGTACAAATAACCAAGAAAAATCTGAATTAGTGCTAAAGTTTCAAAACAGTAAACTATACCATTATATCTTTTTAGGTATCAGGATGCCTTAGGATTTCTCAGTCACAGTTTAGTGTTTGCTCTCCTCTCTCTCTCTCTCTCTCTCTCTCTCTCTCTCTCTCTCTCTCTCTCTCTCTCTCTGTGTGTGTGTGTGTGTGTGTGTGTGTGTGTGTGTGTGTGTCTTCCATTCTGATGGAAAGCCTGGCATCTTTAAAACAACAACTTTTACAGTTTGGGCTAGGAGAAAACTCTAGTTAGATTTGCCGGCCTGTGAATAGATGGCTCAAAGGCAAGTGCATATTGAAGATGTGATATTAAGAATTTGAACCCGACTGTGATGATAAACACCTCATAAATGTGGCAGTCCCAAAGGAATGCATATTGCAATACACATGGATTCTGCCCCAGGACTTTAAACAGACCAATAAAATAGACAAATCTCTGGCCATTCAACCAAAGGGCAAAGAGGAATATTAAGTTCAGTCTGTGCTGGTGCAATACATCAGCTGATTTATTTTTTTTTAATTCACACAATCACAAGTCATATTATATAAACAATAAAAATAAATCATTGTTTCTATAGATTAAAAACCAAAAACCATTTTTCAAAAGAATAATAATGTCGGCTCTTGCTTCATAAAATATTACAGTATATTAACAACTATACGGATCAGACAAGAATGGGGCCAGCTCAGGAGTGGGCAGATAAATGGAATGAAAAGACCCACAAGGTGTGGACCCGGGTGTAAGGATGAAATATGCGTGTGATAAAGATGACATTTAAATCAACGAGGGAGAGGAAGAATTAATAAATCAGGCTGATGGCTCGCTATGAGCAAAACCATGGCGCTTTATCCTCACCTTACACCTTACAGGAAAATGAATTCTAGATGAAATAAAGTACATGGGCAAGTTTATGGGCAAACGTTTAAGATGAAAATCTTCCCAAGTATAATTAAAAAATAAGTAACATAATGTCAGATAAAGTCTCATAAGTATTAAAATTTTGGCTTGAGAATTCAAAAAAGCCCACACATAAAAGTCAAAATCAAAAAAAAAAAAAAAAAGAAAAGAAAGAAAGAAAGAAAAAAGAAAAGAAAAAGAGAAAAAGGAGATATTTGGATACAGATGTAAATATAAATTAACTCCACCCAGGGGCTGATGACGCTGTGACATGGATTATAATCTTAATCTGTAGAAATATGTCAGGGTTCTATAACACACATAATGCTGTGAGGAAACATCTGGGTGAGGGGTACTCAGCCTCGGTGGCTTTTTTTTTTTTTACAATGTTCTTATTCTCTGTTTTTGAAATGATGATACAACTCTTCGTTTTATAACAAGCAGAACTAATATAGCTATCAGATTGCTTACTGGCCCTATTTCTGAGTGTTTCTGAGAAATTCTTACATAAAAACATTAGTTATTAAATAAAGATGAACATCTCCTAAGATACAACATGTCAAGGTTTCCTGTCAATCACAGGGGCGTAGCAGCAAGGTCTTAGCATTTCATTCACCAAGCATTTGTTTCAATAAAGACTTTGCTCACAGTTGCCAAGCAAAGCCGTGGTGTTACTGTATTCTCCTAAACATCGCAATAAGCGAGCAAACATACAAGTGCCAGAACCACTGCCTTGCTTTCTACTTGGTTGTTTTGACAGGAGACCAGCAGCTCTGCCTAAACACATCATATCTCAATGCATGACAAGGAGCCTCCACAGGCCTTTTGAAATGTGAGTACAGATAGGAGAGGCACACAAACAGCATCAAAATCATATCTTAGTAGATACGAAACCCAGCTTTAACACTTTCCTATTTGTTTTTGCACAGAGAGTATTTATTTTTCTCTCAGAGTGTCCGGGATTTTGTAAATCGGTGAAATAAATGAAATAAATTACTGACACCTTTTCTAATATTTCCTTCCTTAAAGAAACTACAATAATCACTTTGACATGACTCCACATGGTCTAAATCTTCTGTTGCCCATGAAAAGACACTGACAGCAGAGAGACAGTGGCTCTGGAAATTGGCCCCCATCTAGACAAATCACCTAAGTGGGACCACCCATTCAAAGAGAATAGTGTCCTGGGAAGAGCCTTGTCCATGGAAACAGACAGCCCTAGGGTTCAACGTAGGCTCCCGACTTAGCCGACTGTATGACCCTGAGCAATTGCTTGCCATCTTGAGTTTGCCTCAGACCGTGAGAGGGAGCATCTATCCTGTGATGGCTATTGGCAGTTTATACTTAAAATCCTAGGCACATGCTAGGTGCCTAAAAAGAAACGGCCAGCATTGCTGAGTGGACAGGAGGGTGCGGAGGCTCCTGTCATGTGGGAGGAAGCTAGCAGCTCTCCTCTGAGATGCTCACACAGGAAGGAATTCAACCTAAGTGCCTTTTCCTCTGCCTAAAGGGTGACCACCAAGCTGGAAGCTGACTGACGGTAGGAAACATGATTCACTACTCAGCTGAGTCAACAGTCAGCTCATTTAAAGTGGAACTCACTCCCTTCTGGTGACTGAAGTGATCCCCGAGTCAGGCACCCTCTTCCTTCTATGGAAACCAGACGGCTAATTTAGGAAGGCTGGGCTCAGAACAGAGATGCAATCACAGCTGCTTCACAGGGGCACACTAAGGCCTCTTCTTGTCTTATGAATATTCCCGCTTCCTCAGTGTTTAGAAACAGGGTACTCCTCTGGATAGTACCTTTGGAGCTTTGGGTCTTTCTTTTTTAGTTTTCAAGGCTAGCCCTCTGTCCTTAATTCTGCCCATGCAAGCCTTCCCCCAAGAGAGGAAAAGAGAATGCATTGCACTCTGCTTACTAAATAGCCATCACCTCCTGCCCTTCCCACCCCTTACTTGCAACGTTACCACGATGCAAGTGTTCCATGTACCTTTGATAGCCAGTCTCAGAAAATGCTTGATGCTCATGTTGCCAAGTCCTTTATGGAAACACAGTGTTCCTTCACATAAAATGAAGTCAATTTTTCTATTTTTTTTTTAAAACCTGGATGGATGGATGAAGGATGGATAGATGGATGGATGGAGGATGGATGGATGGTGAGTGGGTGGATGGATGATGGATGGATGATGGGTGGGTGGATGGATGATGGATGGAGGATGGATGGAGGATGGATGGAGGATGGATGGATGGAGGATGGATGGAGGATGCATGGATGGGAAGATAAGGAATGGATAGATAGACTATGAACAGAATAGTGTGTGACTATGCTGGGCAGCAGCAATGATGAAATCCTTGCCATCTTATCTGACACTCAGAATAATGACAGGAACAAAAGGAACATGGTCTCTGAAGTTCACTCTCTGACTTTGAATTTAAGAAGCACAAATGCAGAGTGTTGTGCTGAGGCTGGGGTTGGGGGTGGGGGTGGGGAGAGGCTGTCTGAGTTCTTAGTCTACATCTCTCTTCTACAGGGGGTAAATTGCCTTCACTATGGGCCAGAGACCCCGCTGCTCTCTCCAGACCGGCCTTGTGCAATCCTTTTAGCATTTGTATGACCCACCTCTGTAGAGATAATCTTAATTTTAGCCCCAATCCTCCCTTGGAAATGTTGTCAGGAGACAGTGACAGCATTTGAATACAGAGCAGGCTGGTACAAAGACAGGTCTGGAGATGGAGTGAGACATAGACAGAAATGGACAATTGGCACCGGGCTGCCTTCTTTCCTCCCGAACACATGTCTCTGGTTAAAGTTCATGGTGAACTCACAAGCACGCTGCGCAGACAGATATAGGTCAGGCTGCTCTTTAAAACCATGAGCCAGCTTGCTGATGGTTCTCACTCTGAGGATTCATTTAGCACAACCTGGTTTTCCAGAGAATGAGACGCAGGAGTGAGGACCACTCTGCTTCAAAGAGCCCCGATAATGCAAGCACAGCAGCTCCCCATCAGCAGCCCCTCCCAAACAGCCCTCTGAGAAAAGCGAGTCTGCGCACACAAGGTCACAGCAACTTGAGCTCAGCTTTTTTTAAAAAGCCCAGGAACAGTCAAACAGGCAAGCAAAAAAACTCCAGGCTGGTCCTTGAACATGGCCACATTATTATCCAAACATGCAGAAAGCAACCTTCGGCCACTGGAGGGACATTTGTGACAGTGACAGAGCTGTCTCCTCTAGTGCAATCCATAACGCTTAAGTGCATTATGTTTTAAAGGGGAAAAAAAAAATCACATAAACCACCCCCACCCCGCCTTTCTTTTTTAATAAGGTACAATAGACACTGAACCAAGTCAAATCATTTGAAAGCCATGTTTGACCAATCACTTGTTCTAACAGAACACTTCCAATATTGTAAAGTCTCAGTAAAATAGACGAACAATCTGAAACATGCAGTATAGCTCTTTTATTAGATCACAATGTATCATCTCCCTCCCCCACAGCCCCTTAACAAGAAAGATTCTTTTTCCGTTTTCAAAAAGTCCATTATGTGAAGTACAGCTTTTAGAGCCCCCAAAGCAAAACACACAAGAGAAACAACTCGAGACCATGTGGAATGGAGTATCTGCTTCCAGTTTCTAAATATGTATCTACCATGTTGCACAGGAGCAGTGTGATCTCATGCTTGTGGAAATCAGAATGCTGTTAAGGAAGCCTGGATCTGAGAAAAATTACAAGGAAAGGCAAGAGACTCTCTCCTGGTTGTGTGGAAAAGGCTGGTTCGGAAGCAGCGCTGTGCCTCCAGGGCAGGCAGACTCTGCAGGGCTCTGAGATGCGTGGTCTGCCTGCTGCTAAGAACGCACAGGCTCCTGGGATCGGCAGGCAGCTTACCTTGGAATGCTGGAGCAGCAGTACCTGTTCGTCAAGTTGTCTTCTCTTCCCTTCTATTTCCGTCTGCCTCTTTCTTTTTTCCTTGAAAAATGAAGAGAGAGGGAGGGAGAGAGAGAGAGAGAGAGAGAGAGAGAGGCTGTCAGAGTGGGTGGGTGTTGGCTTCAGGAATCTGAAGGCAGGGAGCGGGGAGTGGAGATGGTACACATCTGTGCAGACACTTCCAGAGAGGCTGGGCACACGCAGCCAGCGTCACCTGCTCCACCTTCGCTGCGTGGATTGCAGGCAGCAGCCTTCTCTGAATATGTCTGCGGTGGGCTCCATGAGGAACAATTTGATTCGGAAGAAAAGGAGACGGACACACACACACACACACACACACACACACACACACACACACACACTGCTGTCGTCCTTGTTGTACAAGGCTAATCCGAAGACAAATAAAAATGTCTCAGTGTTGTTACAAACTGCAGATAGGATGAAGTGGGGTTGAGGGGCAGGGGGCGGGAATTCTAGGGCAGAATTCTTTTCATTCAGCTCACATGCAGATGGAATACAATTTTAAACTTGGAAGAATAAAGCATCAAACTGGACACACTAAATAATGCAAATGGAAGGGCTGGCCCTTGCTTATTAAGTAAGCCTTGTGCTAAAGCAGTTGGTGTGGGTGGGGCTTGCTGAGGCTAGCGTAAATAAAACACCTAGGACCTGTCTGGGTCCAAGTGCCAGCCCTGCCTATTAAGTGAGGGTTAAGCTCCCTGGGTCTCCTGGATGGAGAGTGCCCAAATCACACGGCTGAAATGTGTCTTACAAGTGAGCCGATACATACAGAAAGGTCGGAACAATGCTTGGCATGCGGCAAGCATTCATTCTCCACTGGCTGCTACTGTGTGCTTTGCCACACATTCATTTCTAGGAAATGCCTAGAAACCTGTTTGAAAGGGATGCATTTCTACCATAAACGTTCCATTGAAATGCAAACTTCACATTTTTTTTCCCAATACTTCTCCGGTGCAGACAACAAATAGCATAGGAATGTGACTCCTAAGAACAGAGAGGCCTGCCCTTCCCACAGCAGACTTGCCAACGCTTTGTTGCTGAAGCATACATGGGGTGTTTTATTGAGACGGGACCAGCAGTGGGTCACTCTCTTTGCCTCACAGATGTAGGGAGAAACCTGTTGGGCAGAACATACCCGCATTTCACAACAGAGCAGCCACACCCTGAGGGACACAGTGATGCTGGTGTCTGGCTGCCATGCTTGGCGTTAATGGAAGCTTTGATTTTGTGTAGTGCCACGTTTCTGGGGATGTGATCATACCGCTGCTGTTCAAATCAACTTAATATATGCAATACATAAACTATAAGAAATATCAATGCATAATCTTGAGCCACTAGAAGGCAATAGCTAAGCAGGGACAGGATTACCTAGCAAAATCAGACCTGTGGGTGTTTAAGGAACCATTTTCCAAAAGGCTCCAATAAATAGCACATATCTGATGCTACAGAATGCTACAGAGTGTTTCCCCAAAGTATCACATTTCTAATAGTAGGTAGGGAAAGCAGGGCTCACTAAAAAAAAGCCCATCTCCCAGCATCTCGGAGGCACCCCATAATATGACAATGACCCCAATCCAGGCCCGGGAAGTGCTAAAAAGTAAATTTATTAGACCTTATCACTCATTATTATTGGCTATCAAGACTTGCAGACTTCCTGCACTTAAAGCCAGAACAAGATACAGTATATTATGTATACAAGATCCCCATGATTCAACATGTGTTCTATGTGTCTAGTCCTTTCCAAAACTTACCTATGCTTTCCTACCCTGTGGCTTTATTTGGATGGAAAATTCTCACTTCCAAGATGCCCTCATGTTGACAAACCACTCCTTGCACAGGAGAATTATTCCCCATAAACTGACAAGATCAGCCATCACAGGGTGCCATCCGCCTCTGTGAAGTCACAAGGAGCTTGGGCAGGACACCATTAGCAGAGCACACTTAGCTCCTGACACCTGCTCACTCGGAATTCCAACGACTCATCTCTGTCTCTCACTTGACTGGCCATTGTATCCACATTTCTTCTTCCCCAAACCAAATGCAAACCCACAAACTCTTGAGTCTCGTCAACCCCGTATTCCACAGTCCTGCCATTCCTCCGAGCTCCACACCCCCATACTGAGCATCCTGCAACAGCTATGGATGGCAAGTCCAGTGGTCTGTTACCCTGGACATATGCATCTGGCATCTCTCTCATCCTCTCTTCACACCGGGCCCCCTGTATTCAGCAAGCGACATTACTCCCCCACCCCAAGTCATCCTATAGTTTCACTTTCTTGAAAGATGTCCTGTTGGTCCTGCCCCTGTTTTCTGGATGCTTTTCTTAGTGCCACAAATATAGATATTCCACATTAGGACCTTCAGCGGACCCAGAAGCTTAAAAGCTTATACGTCATCTGGATTACTGCAGTGACGTCCTTATTGGTCTCCACTAACCAAATCTCCTTCTATAACTGTCACCAGGGGGATACCCGTTCTTCCCTCTTTTTGAGACAAGGTCTCACCGTGTGGCCTAGGGTGGCCTTGAACTCATCATTCTCCTACCTCAGCCTCCTGAGTGCTGGGATTACAGGCAGGTCTCCACCTAAGGCCACAGCAATATTCCACTATGATAATACACCCCTAGCCTTTGCCTAAAACCCGGCCTGTCTCTGCTACTATACCGCAAAGACCAGATTCCCCAGCACGGCCTCAAAGGCTGTCCTCTGTCCCAGAGTTTAGCCATAAGGAGTAACCCTCAGTGCATAGCCCTCGGCTTCAACAACTTGCTATGGTTTTCTGACCTGCTGAGCTGGCACCTGACTTCCTGGGTTTGCTCCTATTTCTTTCTCGAGCAATAATAGAAGCCACTGACTGCTTCCTTCCACAAAACCTATTCGTCTTTGACAGCCCAGCTTAACTATGCAGGAGGCTATTCTGACTGCCCATTGTTAGGTTTATCTTCCTGGTCGTCCTTCCTCTGAGGGGTGCAGCTAAAAAAACAGCACTGTGAAAGGCAGCCTGGGGCACCAGCCATGGTCTGTCACATACCCCTGCTCATCCTGCCCCTTACACATGAGTCAGCCCGATCCAATCACACCACCTTTATCTTGTTGCCATGGTGATTGATGTGAGGGGTGGCAAAGTGACCCAAGAGTGGAGAAGATGTTCCCAAGGGCAGATGCTGAGCATCAGGAAAGGAGAATGAACCCCTCCTTCCCTCCAGAGTCCTGAGATGACACTTGTCTGAGTGGCTCTTTTCCCAAGTCTCTTGGAAGCAACACATAGATACCGGAGAAAATGAGGTCAGCGTAGAGAGAAGCCGGACAAAAAGCAGAGAACAGGACCCCAAAAAACTGCTGGGTCATAGGTCTGCTCAGGCAATAAAGCCACAGGCATCCTTGGGGTTCCTAAACTATTAATCCTGGAACGTCCATTTAAGCCACATCTACCTGTTGCTTAAGCTATTTTGAGGGACTTGTATGTCACAACCCAAAGTGTGCTGTCAGTACAGACGCCTTGTCTGCTCCCCCTGAGACCTCACCACACTCCCTTTCTCTTCCTCCTCCATAGGCGGTGGAGCTCTTCTTCATGGACAAGGTCTTTTTATTTAACTCAGGCTGGCTCTCAACTTGCCATCACTCCACCTCTAAGGGTGTGGGTCTTTCCACATTAGCACTTAAAATATTTCACTAGTTTACCTACTTAGATATCTATACCCTCTACTGAACCATGGGCTCCTATAGGGCAGGGGCACTGGCTGGTAGCTCTAAGGCTAAGGACACTGATTGGTGAACACATGTAAGAGACAGCTGCCGAATAGCTCTAAATGAACGGGCTGGCCTCTGCTCTCCTCTGCATGCGTTCCCACTTATCCACATCTCTCACTCAGATGCATTATGAATTCACACTTGTGATCAATGGCAACAAATATATTATTGAATACACATTAGCCATTAGTCAGTAGAACCGAATGTCATACTGATGGAGGTATCGATCCATATGGATCACTATTGCTACGCGTACGAGAAGAGGGTTGACAAAGCTAATCTGAGAAAGAATCAGAGAACACAGACGCGGTAACTGCGGGGGAAAGCCTAATGGACAGTGTTAGAAACCACTGGGAAGGTCCGTGTCCCCCAAGAGACACTGGCATGAAGTGAATTCAATCCATTAGGAAGGTTTCCTGGTGCCCTCACTATCTGGGAGGCCTCCCAAGCCACGCCCACTGCCTCTCTGTAAATCGTATGCTTTCCTAGCAGATACTTTCTTGAAGTATTGCAATGTCATAAACCCTGCAAATAGCGAGGGGCATTTGCTAGCATGCAGCACACACTGTTCAAAGGTGCTGGTGAGTATGGCGGAAGGGGTAGTAGTGGAGGGAGTTAGGGATGCCTCTCTCTTCTTTGGGGGTAACTTATGATGCCCTTTCCATTTCTGCTGCATGTGAGGCTGTCTGCGCACTGGGACATACAAGGGGGTAGCTGGAGGCTCGGGGAAGTCAGTCACTACTTCACTGAACAAAAATCCTTCAACAGCATTGCTTCAAATATCCATGAAGCCATAGAAGCAGCCTGTGGATTGATCCAAGGGTTGGCTAAGCTGAGCTCTGTGAGGACTCGGGTGGGGGTGGGGCCGGGCTGGGCTGGGAAAGTTGCAAGGAGCAGATACATTGTTTCCTCGCATGAAGCCCATCCAACCTGACTTGGGTTAACACCCAGCATCCAGGGCCTAGCAGTGGGAAGAAGCCGGAAGACCTACCCAAGATACTCTACCCAGAGATTTCAAAATTTACATAAGAGAAGAAAGATAGAAATGGCAGAAATAAAAATGGCAAGACAAACAATATAAATGGTGAATGTAAGGTCTCTTCTTCCTCTGACTGCTCAAGAAAGTCCATGGTGCAGGCAGATCTGGGTCCTGGGGTCCTCCTCAAACTAAGGCACCAGCCAAGGAGAAATAGGCAGTAAACTTCGAACCCCTACCAAGACCTAGCCGACGAACACGATATTCTCCACTGTTGAGTGGAGAGTGAGATCTGATTCTCACGTGAACTCTGGTGCCCCTTTTCTGACCATGTCCCCTGGATGGGGAGGCCTGGTGGCACTCAGAAGAAGGATAGCAAGTTACCAAGAAGAGACTCAATAATCTTAGAGCATACATAGGGGGAAGAAGTCTCCCTCAATCACAGACATAGGGGAGGGGAGAAGGGGGGAAGTGGGAGGGAGGGAGGAATGGGAGGAAACAGGGGAAGGGCTAACAATCAAGATGTAATATGAATAAATTAATTTAAAAAAAAAAAGAAAGAAAGAAAGTCCATGGTGGGCTAAAGGGAATGGTTGCTCTCCTCTCCCCTCACAGAGCCAGTAGCTCTGACTTTCTGCAACCCAGAACAGAGGAAGAGGCACAGTACCGAAAACTGCAAGGAACAGTTTTAAATAGCTCCCCTTTGGGAAGGCAGTGGGGGTGGAAGGGATGCCACGTAGGAGGGGAGGCATGGGAAAACAGAAAGGCCTGGAAGATAGTTTGGTGTTTAAGCATAAGGAGGAGGTGGGCTTGGGGATGTGGTGCCGGGGTAGAGTGCTTGCTTGGCATGCGTGGCGTCCTAGGTTCAAACCCACCCAGCACATCAAGCGAACACATATGAAATGAAGGGGCTGGGATGTATGAAAGTTCTGGGAAGGCAGCCTCAAGAGACTGTTTTGATGAAAACCATGCTCCGTGGCTTTTCCCCTGAAAGAGTGCAGCCAGGGAGCTGAAATTACCTTGCCCACTAGACTGTTTTTCTTTCTGATTTTTGAGATCTAACTGGATCACCGGGGTGCCCAGGTTTCATATAGGTTCCACTAAGACATAAAATGTCACTTGAAAATTAAATTATGGAAAATCAACATGCAAGTGGGGAGTGGAGGAACTTCATCTATTAAGGGATCAGAATGCCATCCCAGGCATGGCTGCACTATAATTACCTGTTTAATGCTCCTACAGAGTTGATGCTATTTATGTATCTGAGGACAGAGATGGAGGATGGGGCTCTCTGGAGCAGGTGACAGAGCACAAAATAATCAAGGAGGTGCTCACTCAGCTTTGCCCAACTGCCTGCCCAGTTAACAGTGCATGCTGAGCTTTCTTGGCAGACCTATCAGTATTCAAGATCAGTTACCTCACTTCCCTGCCATTGGATATTAAAACTCACTGTGATGGCTTGAATGCCAAGGTCAGCAGTCAAGATCTTTACTACACACAGGCTCACAAAATAGTTAGCTGAGCCCAGAGATCACTCCTGTCTGTCAGGCCACTGTGATGCCCATTTGGTCTGAAATGAACAAACCAATGGTCTTAGTTACTATCCAATTCCTGTGAAGAGACACCATGGCCAAGGCAGCTCTAATAAAACAAAGCAGTTAACTGAAGGCTTGCTTACAGTGTCAGAGGCTTAGGCCATGCTCATCATGGTGGGAAGCAGACAGGCATGGTGGTGACGTAGCAGCTGAGAGCTTTGGACCGTGATCTGCAGGAAGCAGGCAGAGAGAGGCCACGCCTGGCAACATACCTTCTCCAACAAGGCCACACCTTCGAATCCTTCACAAACAGTGCCATTAGCTGGGGACCAAGCATTCAAACATAGGAGCCTATGGAGATCATTCTCACTAAAACTACCTCAGTGTTTGAAAACTAAGGGTGTGTGTGTGTGTGTGTGTGTGTGTGTGTGTGTGTGTGTGTGTGTGTATTGGATGCCACAAAAATAAGGAAAAGAAACTGGAATGTGTTTAAATAGTAACCTTCAAAAGTCTTAGCCAGGGCTGTAGAAAGAGCTCAGTCAATGAGAGGATGGATTGCCGGATTGCCTTGTAAGGACAAGGACGTGGGTTCAATCTCCAGGCACCTAGACCCTACATTAAAAGAATTCCAACCCTGGGTAGGCAGAACCAGGCAGATACCTTGGGCTTACAGGCTAGGCAGCATAGCCAAGCCTACTTGGCGAGTTCTAGGCTAGTGAGAGACCCTACTTCCCACTGCTCCCCAAAAGAAGGTAGATAGATCTTGAGACACAACAGCTGAGCCTATCCGCTGCCCCTTTCCACACAGACACACACACACACACACACATACACACATACACACATACACACACACATATGGATGCACAGTCACACATATACATGCACACATGTATCCACACATAGACATGCCCCCCTCCCACACACACAGAGGAGGGGGCTTAGCCAGAAGAACAAGTCTGTATATCCTATAATCAAAGCTGCTGCCTCGCCAGGCACCCACTCAACTCAGACCATTCTCACATAGCATGGAAAGTTCTACCGCTCTATCCATTTCCTGTGGCTTAGCTTTGACTGGCATTTCCATTTATATAACTTTTCTTTTATGCAACCAATTCTGACCTCTAGAAGTTGCTGTCTGTGGTAAACAAGGGAAATCCTTTTTTTTTTTTTTCCTTGTGACAGAAATGATAAGGCCAAGAGAAGATTCTGAAAGGGAAAATATATATACTAATTGGCTCAAACTTTAAAACAGTCCATTGAACGGGACCTGGGGAAACACCATGGAGAGGTTAGGTGAAATACTGGGATTAATTACACTGAAAAGTTAACATATGTAATTCATTAATGTCAAGTCAAATGCAAGTCATACCAATTTAGCTTCAGATGTTTTATAGGTTCTCTCTCTCTCTCTCTCTCTCTCTCTCTCTCTCTCTCTCTCTCTCTCTCTCTCTCTCTCTCAAACACACACACACACACACACACACACACAGTGAAGTACATTTAAATAAATTAAAATTAAAGTGTCCTAGGGAGAGTGTGTGTAGGCTTATGCAAAAGCTGTCTCCTTTTACATAAGGGATTTGAATATGTGTGCATTTTGGTATTCAGGGAGAGCCTGGGATACCAAGGGACAAACATAGTAACCGCGATGGAACGTGTTGAGAGCCGGGCGTTTTTGCAAGGACTGACTGCCCTTCAGCTTCTCCCCAAGTCGTCAGGGTAGTCTGAGGCACGTGCCTTCAGTTGCCTTGATTTTTTATATGGACACAACCAAACTTGGCGGGTGTGTAAAGCGCCCAGGGCCATCTGAGACAAGCAGTGACCAAATGTGTTTGAAATGGAGACAATTCGACCCTATAACACTGCCCGAGAGCGACCACTACTCCATATATAACAATACACGCTGCCTGACGTCACTATGTGTGGATGCAAACACCTTCCTGGGCCAATGAGGTTTTGAAGATGCCACACACTTCTGATGCCAAATCTACCCACTCCTGAAAAAGGAGGCTTTTTATAAAATTGTGAGCCCTTTTCAGTACTAGAGGCAAACAGGTCAAAGCTGTGTTGGGATCACGAGCAAGCAGTACCTGGTGCACTACAAAATGCCCATTTCGTCCTCTAAGCACACGGTAGCAATTTTTAGGGGTCCCAGGGCTTAATAAATAAAGCCAATGTAAAATATTTCTATTCCATTTAAGCATTTCTCCAAACAGGGTCATGGGCTCACTAAGAATGAAGGGGACTCTGGGGCCACAGACTATCAGAATATGACACCCTAAAATTAGATGTCTGGAAGAAGGGGGAGAGTGTTCCACCATGCTGGCTGTCTATCTCAGGAAGATAGCAAGGTGAGAGGAAAAGCCGGAGGTCAGGAATCATCTGGACAAACAAGGACCTCACAATAAGCTACACTGCTCTGCCTCCATCCAATCTCAGAGCTTCACTGCCCTGTCTCCATCCAATCTCAGAGCTGCGCTGCCCTGCCTCCATCCAATCTCAGAGCTGCGCTGCCCTGCCTCCATCCAATCTCAGAGCTGCGCTGCCCTGCCTCCATCCAATCTCAGAGCTGCGCTGCCATGCTCCCATCCAATCTCAGAGCTGCGCTGCCCTGCCTCCATCCAATCTCAGAGCTGCGCTGCCCTGCCTCCATCCAATCTCAGAGCTGCGCTGCCCTGCCTCCATCCAATCTCAGAGCTGCGCTGCCCTGCCTCCATCCAATCTCAGAGCTTCGCTGCCCTGCCTCCATCCAATCTCAGAGCTGCGCTGCCCTGCCTCCATCCAATCTCAGAGCTTCACTGCCCTGCCTCCATCCAATCTCAGAGCTTCACTGCCCTGCCTCCATCCAGTCTCAGAGCTTCACTGCCCTGCCTCCATCCAATCTCAGAGCTGCGCTGCCATGCTCCCATCCAATCTCACCGCTGCAGACCATGGGATCGCTGAGGTGTTAGGGCACACCTAAAGAGAGTTGTCACAGTAAGAGATGAAAGAAAATAGAGTTTAAAAAAAAAATAGAGAGAAACCCTATACATCCAAACCAAGAAATGCAAGCACCCAGAAGTTAGCATGAATCCAGAGACATCGGTGCCTCTTCTACAGTTGATCTTAACCCTAAAGCAGAGGATTAGTGCCTTTTCTAACCTTGCCAAGTGTGTTTCTGTTTGTTTCTTAGATGCTGATTATCTGATTAACCTTTATGAGTTAGAAATATTTTTAATACAGAAAAGTATAATTTACAATCACTCAGAATATCCCCACCCAGAAAAGTACTGTTAGCATTGGAAAATATAAATAGCACTGACACAATAAAAAAAATTTTATACAACTCTTAACAACAAAATTAAGGCAACTGTTGCTTCTCCTCCCATCACACCATCCCCAGTCATCCGTTTCTTTAAGCAATAAGTCCTATTAGTTTTCTGTGATTTCCACTAGAAAAATGAGTGTCCCAGCATGTCCCTTGGTGGGTCCTTTACAAATAGGATTGAAGATCTGCTTTCCACAGCATGCGGTTGTCGCTGTAGTCAGATGACAGGCTCTGTCACTACATAGGGGCCACCTTGTTCTGTGAATTCGGACATGGCAGCTCGCAGGGGCCTTAGCTGAGCCCACCAGCTGGCTGCTGGTTCGTTATTAGGACCTCTCCGCATTTCACTTGTTATGATGACTTTCCTCTGTGAACATCTTAGATGCTCTTTTGTGCTGACATCTACACGCTGCATTTCAAACACCAAGACTTACTAAGTCAATAAATAAGAGCATTTAAAACTTTAACAGGGACAAACTGCCCTTCCTCAAAATTCACTTTCTGCATTTTAAGGGATACAATTCCAAGCAGGAACTAAAACTCGTGCAGACAATACATTGTTGTCAGTTTTTGCCCCTTTCAGTCACCTTTGGGTTCTCCGAGGGGATTTTAAACGAAAGAAACTACTTCCCATGTCATTAATAACCGTTATATTCTCAGACCTATGCTGGCAGTTTGTTCTTATCATGGGTCAGCATCTTTTCTGGTTAATAAGTTTTAACTGGACGGGAGCTGGGTCCAGTACTTACTTGTTGTGCTCCCAGCACTGGAGAAACGGGTCTGTGAACGGCACATTGGAGGCCACTCTGGGCCACATAGTGAGCCCCCCATTGCATAAAGAAAACAATGGCTTGATGTTTTGTTCATAGGCATCTGGGATGACCCCACTGAGTTTTCTAGACGACCCAGACTGATTCCTAAACCTTGAACTATTAACATCAGAATGGTCACACAGTGAAGTTGTGCCCACTGGACTTTAATAGAAGATTGATTTTCTTCTGTCATTTCTAAACTCCACTGTGCAAAAGAACATTTCACAAGCACCAAAATTATGTCTTCGATAGGCTCAGGCCATATAAAAAGTCAAAACACAAGAAAATGCTGTGAGTATGTGATTTTTAGGATGAAAAAAAGACTGTTTTAAAGGCCATATAAAGAAACCCACAAAATACAAATTTGGTGATGTTTATTATGGAAAAAAACTTTTTTCTTTTCTTTCTTTCTTTTTGGTTTTTCGAGACAAGGTTTTTCTGTGTAGCCTTGGCTGTCCTGGACTCACTTTGTAGACCAGGCTGGCTTTGAACTCACAGAGATCTGCGTGCTTCTGCCTCCCAGAGTGCTGGTATAGTATGGAAAATTTAAAACTACATTTTATAGTGCCAATGAATCATAATAACTCAAAGGCATGTGTTAACTAAGGAAAATACCTGGCAAGTATGGCAAATTGTTAAGAGTTTAATAAAGAATTGTTATAACAATATGATTTACAAAGAAAATAGAAATTGGCGTAGAAGAAATATAGGGGAAAATGTAGTGGAAATGTTCAACATTTTTAATAGCCACAGAAATAAAAAGCAAGTACAAAAATATCATTTCCCATTCCTAAGATGGATACTATCCTTGGGGCTAGTGTGGAGAAAATGTCCCCCTCTTATGTTTTTAAAGATATATTTATGTGTATGACTGTTTTGCCTGCATGTATGTACCAGTACCATGGGACTGCCTGTTACTCCTGGGGGTCAGAAGAAGACATTGGATTCCTTGGACCTGGAGCTCTGGAGGGTTCTAAGCCACCAAGTGTGTGTTGGGACCTCAACCCAGGTCCTCTGCAAGAACAACAAATGTTCTTGACTGCTGAGCAATTTTTCCAGCCCCATTTGCCCCAATTTATAAAAACATTTTTATTTGTTTGTTTGGTATGTGGTTGTGTGTGTGTGCACGTGTGTGTGTGTGTGTGTGTGTGTGTGTGTGTATGTGTGTGTGTGTGCACTCACACACTAGTACCATGGCATGTGTGTGGAGATCAAGACAAAGTTGTGGGAGTCAGTTCTCTTCTACTATCATGTGGGGTCTGGGGACCAAATTCAGGTTGTCAGGTTTGGCAGGAAGTGTTTTTTTTTTCCACAGAACCACTTCCCAGGCAGCTCTTACCCTCTCTGTAATCTCTGACAGACTGAGAAATAACATCCACCTTCACAGAACTCATCTCCTAATTTGTTCAGTGTCTGTCCCAGTCGATAAGATGCGTGTTCCATACAGGGTATGCCTGCCTGCCTATTTCATTTGACTTAACTCTCATGCCTGGAACCAAGCCGAACACAGTATATGCCTAGATAAGACCTTCTGGATGAATCAATTAAAAATAAGTAAAATCTAGCCATTACAACCCATGAAAAAAAAAACCTGGTGAATAGTAGCATCTTCAATATCAAAGAGGCAGGTGGATCTCTGTGAAAAAGAGAACAGCCTGGTCTACAAAGGGGGTCCAGGACAACCAAGGCTACACAGAGAAACCCTGTCTCAACAAAACAAAACAAAACAAAACAAAACAAAACAAAATACTATCACTTGAGGTTAGGGGGTGAGGGTGGGGGACATAACCCAGGGCCTTGTACATACTAAGTGAGTGTTCTATTACTAAACTACCCCTCAAACTCAGACATAGAGGTGGGGGATGAAGGGGGGAGCAGGTGGGAGAGGGGAAAATAGAGAGAGGGGAAGAGGAGGAAAGGGGAGGAGAGGGAGAGGGAATAGACAGACCGATCCTTATGTTTAAAAAGCAGAGTAGGACCTCAAGGCTCATTGTTGTTTGTTCAGTTTTTTTCTCACTACGCAACCAAAGGTGGCCTCAAACTCATCACGCTCCAGCCACTGGGACAAACTGACATGGTGTGGGGGGTGGGGGGTGGGGAGGGTTACACATCAAGGCTGGCTCAGTATAAAGTGAAACTTTCTGCTACCACTCTTTCCCTAGGTGTCTAGCTCCCTTGGGGGATCCTCTGGAGTTGTGGCTGCAGTCTGGGGCAAGATTTAAGAACTGCGCTACTAAAGTCCTGGAAGTGATACCCTGACCCTGGCACTCACATCTGCCTTCTCGCTGCAGCTAAACTGTCACCTGCATGAACCAGCGTGATACGCCTCCAGTGTGACCTTAATTCTCCCCACAATATATAATCATAAGAAATCGTTAAGATCACCTGAGGGGCATTAAAGAGAAACATGAAACACTCCAGGCCTCAACCTCAGAAATTCGGATCTTACTGGTCTAGTAATGTTGTAAATGTTCCCAGATAGTTTCAATGTCAGCCAAGGTGGAAAGTCCTTGCCTGGGCACCACATCTTGGCTTGGGCTATAAGCAACTACTTTGGCTTAGGTTGGGCTCTTTCTTCATCAGTGTCAACTGAACCTGGCCCTGGCCAGCCACATTTCTATTTTCATGGCTAAGTCCTGGCTTTGTTTGTTCTTCAAAGTGTAGGTCTTTGCCAGGAGCTGGTGGGGGTCTGAGGCCCAGAGACAGACAGAGCTGTTTTGGCTCTCTGGAGGGTCAGTGCTGCCTTCCTGTGGCAATATTTCTCATGCTCACCCCTGCATGCCTGATTACCCTTCCCATGAGACCTCTTCTACATTTAAATTCCTTCCTTCCTTCCTTCTCTCTTTCCTTCCTGCCTTTCTTTACCTAAAACAGGGTCTCAATTAGCCCAGGTTGACCTGGACTCTCTTTGGGGCTATGACCTTGAACTTCTGAGTCTCGGCTTCTACTTGCTGAGAGCTGGCACTGTACTCCTGTCCAGCCACCCTCTGTTTGTGAGGTGCAGGAGTCTGAGTCTTTATGCACGCCAGGCAGGCACCTACCAACTGAGCTCCTCAGTGCCTACATTACTATTTTCTACCTAGGCCAGACGTGATAAACCAGGTCAGAAGGCCAAAATAGGAGATAGTTATAGAACGGTGGTGGACATCACCAGGATGGTCCAATTGAATCTGGCTTTGAGCTAAAATAAAAGACTTGTGTGCTTCAAATAGCCCCTTAAACGCACTGGTGCTATACCGCATTCACAGTTTAGAGAGAAGATATGGAAGAAACGCTCACATTTCAGATTGGGTACCCTCCACTCAATCTCCATGAATGGACAACACATCATCTGCAGAGCTAAGGGGTGATGACGGCCTGTAAGTCCATCCTGAGGATGAGCCATACATTTGACCTGGGCAGATGATGTCACAGGGAAGGCATCAGTTGCATGAAGGACCTGGGACGTCCCCATGCTTTCTGGTTGACTCGCCCTCCTGGGAGGAGGCCACACCAGCAGAACAATCAAGGGCCCCCTGCTCTGCCCTTCTTGTTCTCCTTCTCTCAGTAGCCTTGACCAGAATTTACTTTCAGGTACCCAACCACTGTGAAGACCCGAGGACAAATATTAATATGGAATATTTGACACAGGTCTGGGGCAATGAAAAAGTTTTTAAAAAATAGTTTAAAGAGGAGAAGTCATAAGCATGACAGATGGCAGGCTTCCCCCGACACTGCAATAGGTTTCTACTTCTCATTGGCTTTGTGCTTTTTTCCCCCATAAAGGATGTTTGGATATTTTTCCCCAGGGCGTGATTTGGTGTTTTGATACAAGAAATCCATCTAGCTGGCAAGAGGAAATGATCACCAAAAACCAAACAATGTTTATGAAGGATACCAATTCGTAAGAAGGAATGTACCTACTTTTGGATTCCTAACTGGATGCTGAGACTATGTACTTAGGCTAGGTTTGAGAGGTCTGGCTGCCTCAAATAGAACTGATGAAAGCACAGGCCCCAGGGGCTCTGGACCCAGCATTTAGTCATCAGAAGATTCCTGCCTTCGAGTAGAGAGCTGAAAGGGCCTCAGGTGAAACCTAGACACTAGGTATCACATCTTCAGGAAATACAGCACTGTGATAAAACCCCTCTTAATCCCTTCTGTAAGGATTCCAGTCTCCAGTTGTAGAGGCATTGGCAAACTTGGTCTGTGAAAGTTCACACAGTAAGTATTTCTGGCCTTACATTCTCCATCACAAACCCTCAGCTCAGCAGACAGTCCAATCAGTTGATTTCTATGGCACAGAGTCAGCAGGACACGCAGAATAATAATCCAGCAGGCACACCCCACTACACTATAACAAGGCTTCTTAAATTTTCTTCACTCACAGTTCCTTTCAGTCTGAGAAATGTTTATGCTACCTCAGGTATATAAGTATATAAAATAGGTATACAAGTAAAATATTTACTGCTAATAAGATACAATAAATAACTTAAAAATACTTCTTGTTTATACATATAATTTTATCATTTACTCAAGAATTTAAAGCAAGTTCGTTGTGTCAGGTCCATCTGTCTGAGGTTGGAAAAAAGAAAGAAAGAAAGAAAGAGAGAAAGAAAGAAAGAAAGAAAGAAAGAAGGAAGGAAAGAAAAAGAAAAAAAGAAAAAATCCTGCAAGATGTCTGTTAAATCCTTAACTTTGTGACAGGGACCTTATCTGAAAGAAGGGTCTTATGCAAATGTAACTAAATCAGGGATATTGAGTTATAGAGAACATTATGTAGCCATTTCTGATGTAACTGAATGCCATATGTCTGTTACATCATTAGCCACAGAACACTTGTGCAAAAATAGAAACTGTCCAATCAATGGAATGGTGCCTTGTCAATATTCAAACAGGGACAGTAAAGTGAAACAAAGAAGGTGTGGTATTTGATGTATGGTACACTATTGACCCAATGATGACACTGTACAGAAGAAAGAAAAGGGCCAGGCCTGATCTGATATATTACATATCCTAGGAGGAAGCAGGGAGGGAGGATGTCAGAAAAAGGCTTCGACTGAGTGTTGTGTGCACCTGGAATAGTCAGACGCTACTTTATATGTGTCTCATGTCACCATGAGGAAGCTTTATTGTCCCTACTTTGCAGACAAAACAAGTAAGGCTCAGAAATGCTGATCACACAGGGACTCTATCAGGCCCTGCAGTCACACTGTGTGTTCCCGGGGTCAAGGCTTCAGTGACAGAGGATGACCGGTCCTTGGCCAATCAAGGGAACTTGTGCAAGACCCACAGTAGCCAGGAACTCCTGAGGTGATGCAAAGCCCTTGTCAAGTTGACTGCACCATGCTCGGGCATAGTTTAGAATTTGCCTGGGTAGCAACCATGATAATAATCTGCTGCCTGCTTTTTCCCTCTAGAGCAGCAGTTCTCAGCCTGTGGGTCATGACCCTCTGATGGTCAAATGACCCTTTCACAGGTGTCACATATCAGGTCTCCTGCATGTCAGATATTTATATTACAATTTATAACAGTAGCAAAATTAAAGTTATGACGTAGCAATGAGAATAATTTTATGGTTGCAGGGGGTCACTGTAAATATTTTTATTTCCTGAGATGATGGGATGAGATGAGAGCCGTACCCAAGCTTTATAAATACATGGCTTGCCTCCCCCTGTATATGTTCATAGGGTATCAAGTCTCTTCTTGGTAACCTGCTGTCCTTCCTCTGAGTGCCACCAGGTCTCCCCCTCCAGGGGACATGGTCAAAGGTGAGGCACCAGAGTTGTGAGAAAGTAATATCCCACTCTCCACTCTACTGTGGAGAGTGTTCTGTCCATTGTCTAGATCTGGGTAGGGGTTTAAGGTTTACCGCCTGTATTGTCCTTGGCTGGTGCCTTAGTTTGAGCGGGACCCCTGTGCCCAAATCTGCCTATCATAATGTTCTACTTGTAGGCTTCTAGGACCCTCTGGATCCTTCTACTTTGCCATTCTCCCATGCTTCTCTCATCTAGAGTCCCAATAGAATGTCCTCCCCTCTGTCTCAGTTTCCTGGTAAGTGAAGGCTTTCGGGGAAAAAAATAAAATAAAATAAAATAAATACATGGCTTGGGCTGATCCCAGAGTGTTTCTCTCTAAATATCCCTAGGCCTAGGCCTGGAAGCTTCTAGTCTCCATATAATCTACTCTTCTGTAAGCCCAGACCTTGTAAGCTTCAGCTTCCAGCCTCTATCTGCTAAGCTAGGCCTAGAATGTTTTGAACCTCTGAGACTTACTTCTGAATAAGTTATTTTCTAGCTGTTTCTAAACTCTGGCTGGCTGGTTCAACTCAGCTCTTCTGGCTCAAACTCCTCTACTCCTCTCCAAGCTGACTGATTTAACCTGGCTTCTCTCAGCTTCTGACTGAATTGCTCTGCTTGGAAAAACTGCCTCTGAACTCCATGAACTGAACTACACTGCCCTCAACTCCCTCTCTCTCTCCCTGCATGGCTCTTAAGTAGCCACTCTTTCCTGTCTGTTCTCGGGAGAGTTGTGTGTATCTTATCTCTGCCTCATTCCGTCAAATCTTTCACTTTGTCTGCCCCTCAGTGAGATGTCATGGTTTAGAATTAAAGGTCTGTATTCAAGCCAGAAGGAGCAAAGATATGTCATTTCAACCAGATCACACAGACCTAGAAGGTCTTAGGATGTGATCCCTCAACAGAGCAGCCATGTTGCTGGATTAAAATTCCTCTACAGGTCACCGCAGCATGAGGAACCGTTTTAAAGGGTTGCAGCATTGGAAAGGTTGAGAACCACTGCTGTAGACAGGGCCCTGTTACCATATGCTTTGATCTCTGTCTCTTTTTTCCGTTTTTATATGTGTGTGTATAGTGTGTGTTTATGTATGTTTTTCATGTGTGGGTGCAAACATGTGCACACGTGGAGGCTCAAGGTTGATGCTAGGAATCATCCTCAACAGCTGTCTGACCTCACTCACTGAGGCTGAGCCTCTCAGTCACACACAGAGACCACCAATACAGCTGGTCTTGCCAGCAGCTTGCTCTGGGGAATCCCATCTTCCGTGCTGAGGCTGGAATCACGGGCAGCTACCACGTCCATCTGACACCTAGCGGGTTCTGGGGATCTAAACTCCATATCTCATGCTTTTGGGGACAAACACTTCACCCACCAAACCATCTCCCCAGCCCCGGGGCTCATCTCGATGTTACGAGGTTCTCTCCCAGCCTGAGTCTGGGGTTGGTCCCAGACCTCTCTCCAGTTCCTGCACAGGGCCTCAGAGAAATAAAGGCGGAAAGGGAGAACGTGCTATCCTATCAGAGTTGCCACGTTTGCATCTCCTTTTCATCCTTCAGTGTTTAATCCAAAGCCACCACAACCCACCGTGTCTAATGCGCCCATCCCTTTCATGCTTATTTCCCACCTTGGTGTTTCTCACATCTAAAGTGATCTAGTTTACTCAGTTCCTGCTTTTCAAATCCATCTTCTCTCATTGTGATAAGATTCCTGAGCCGGGACTTCCGTGGCTGCCGTACCCTAGGTATTCATTAATGGGTCCGGCATGGCAGCCGGTCACTAACAAAGGAATGGGTGAACATGATCACACTAGTTGGTTCTACCTGAAGCAAAGATGCTGATCTGGGTGGTGCTGTGCCCGAGGTTATGGATGGGGTTGGGGGCTGGCACTCTAACTCTCCGAATACCCTTCTTCTGAATTGTTCGAGGAGGCAGGTGGCCTGGCAGCAGCGTTCTCCTTCTCCCAGTACTGCCTGCTAAGAAACACTTAGGATAGGCTGAACTGCGCTGTCCATGCCTGCTGGAGAGCCTGGCAATTACAGCGAAGAGCACTCTCAGAGAATCTTGGCTGTAGTTAAGAGAGCCAATTTTAGCAAGTCGAGCACTTCTGCAGCCACCTCACAGCAACCCAGGGAAGCCTAAATTATGAAGAATCTTTACTTAGCTTTCTGCCACCTCCCATGACACAATCATCAATTCCCTGGCAAAGCAGCCTCTCTGTATTCAGACGCGTAATGAGGGAAAACAAAGGAAAATCAGTGGGCACAGTCCTGAGGCTAGCTTTTCCCACCAGTGACCCAAAGGAGCCCTTTGTGTCCCTTGGGAAAGATGAAGACAAAGTGGAACATTTGCAAATGGACTCAAACTTGCAGCTGTAAATATCCAGACAAAAGGAAAATGCAGGATGTACTTAGTTCAGTCTAGTCCAGTGGACGCTATGCTCACTTTATCACTGACTCCCCGCCTCACCCCCATTCCCGACACACATACCTTTCTAGTACTTGATCATGAGGCATAAAATACCCATTCATAACTCGGAGCTGCCACAGCACATGTGAGGCCTGACAAGAGCCACATTTGAGCGGTGTGGGCTTTCTTCCTCCTTGTACCCATATACACTTGTGGTGGTTTGAATAAGATGCCCTCTGTGGTCTCAGGCATTTGCATACTTGGTCTCTAGTTGGTGGTGCTGTTTGCAGAGGCTGAGGAGGTGTGGCCTTCTGGAGGAAGTGTGTCCATGGAGATGAGAGATGGGCCTTGAAAGTTTAAAGGCTTGAGCCATCCCCAGTATGTTCTCTCTGCTTCCTGTTTGAAGTTGAAGATATGAGCTCTCGGCTGCTCCTTCTGCCATGCCTGCCTGCCTCGATGGTGATAGACTCTCATCCTTCTAGAATTATAAGCCCAGATAATTTTTTTCTTCTATTAATTGCCTTGGTCATGGTGTTTTATCACAGCCATGGAGAAGTAACTGACACAGCATCACAGGTGGGTGTGCAACAGTTTGACGCGCGCACTAATGTATTCATGCTCTTGGGCAAGCACCCTTGCGTAGGTACGCAAGTGAGGCTGGCGTTTCCATTTCTGAAATATCTTTTAATGGGAAATCATTCTAGATGTGTAAAAATGTGAGAGGAAACGGTACCAGGAAGTTGCTGTTCTTATTTCCTTTCTGTTGCTGTGATTTAAAAAACAAAACAAAACCCTCTGACCAAGAGGGACTTAGGGGGAGGAAAGGGTTTATTTCATCTTACACTTCCAGGTCACATTTCGTCACTGGGAGAAGTCCGGAAGGAACTCATCAGAGCAGAGACCATGGAGGGACACTCCTTGCTGGCTTGTTCTTGCTCACGCTTAGCTAACTTTCATATATGGCCCTGGACTGCCTGCCAGGGAATGGTGCTGCCCATGGTGGGCTTGGCCCTCTACATCAATTAACAATCAATCAAGACAATTTCCCACACGTTCACAGGACAATCTGAACTGGACAATTCCTCAACAGGGACTCTCTTCTCAGGTGGTTCTCAGCCGTGTCAAGTTGAGAGCACTGACTAGGACACTTGCAGTGTATACTTCTGCCAGCTTCCTGCAGTGCTACCATTTTTCATAACTGTGGTGTGTTTGCCAAAATCAAGATGTCAGTGGTATCACAGCATTAGTTAAATTATAGATTCTGGAGTCTGCTTATTTTTCCTTCACAAACACCCCACTCTGCCCGTTCCTGTTCTAGAAATCCGATCCAGGGCACCACATCACATTTAGGGCATTTCTATTTTGAAGATCTAGGATGACACACCCCCTCATGTCCTTAGATTTGGAAATGGAGGAAGTGGCTCTCCGAGCAAGGCGTCGCCATGATTTCTCACTTCCATCTTTCCTTCGCTTTCATGACAACACCTAATTCGTGCCTCCGTCTGCTTATCTATGAAACGGAGCTTGGCTGAAGTTGCTGCCACACTAGGTAGTGTGTTGGGATACAGGAAACCTGGGGCTGCCAGCTTAGTGCTACTGCTGTTGACTATGAATTTTATGGATCAGAAATTTGCATTTTTGTGAGTCTTTTAAGATGTCTGGGTTTCAGGTTAAGACACGGCAATCATATTTAAAGTGTAATTTACAGGCTCATTTTCCTTATATTCAAAAAGATGTCTCTGAGCCAGGCAGGTAGATCTCTGTGAGTCCGAGGGCAGCCAAGGCCACATAGAGAAACACTGCCTCTCAAAAAAATCAAAAACGAAGAATGTCTCTGGGGTCTCAGGAGATGGTAGCATCCTTATGGCACCGATATGAGGACTTGCCTTGGTATCCCTCAGCTAATGCAGTCCTGTCATGCCACTGCATTAAGGTGGAGACCGGGGTGGGGGTGGGGGCGGGGGTTCCTGGAGCTCACTGGCTACTAGGTCTTGCCAATCAGTGAGTTCCAGGTTCAGTGAGAGACATTGCCTCAAAACTTAACGTAAAGATTAATTCATGAAGGTACCCAATGCTCACATCTGGCCTGTACCCACATGCACTTAACTGCCGAGCCATCTTTCCAGCCTCCATTCCCATGTGACAGTGAAATCGAGGCGTAGAAACATTATGATTTGGCTATTTTCACAGTATAGGAAGTGAATGAGCTGGATTTTGAACTCAAGTGTGAAAACTTGCCAGCTCTTAAACCCAGAACACTCCGGCGCTTCCTGCATAGTAAAAACCATGCATGGTACAGAGACACCATGCATTTGGCCCCTCAAGAGAATCGGGGCCTAGCTGCTTCAGGCACGAAAGTCCTTTACACCTCACAGCCTTGTCAACGAGTGAGGCTTTCTCTCTTGCCTCTCACACAGGTGGGCCACGGGGATTAGAAAGAAACAGAATCTGTTAGAATTCTTCCCAAAATATTTACATTCTGGATGGCTGGCATCTGGTTTGAATTTTCGAGTTTGTAAGGCTCTGCTGCCTCAAACTAATTGGCTTTTAAATTTTAGGTGACAGTTCACGTTACACCAAAGGAAAAACTGTTTGATCTTTTTTTCTTTCCCCTGGTCTAACAGAAAGAGGAATTCAGAAGTCAGAAGTCAGAAGTCAGAAGGAGGGGTCTGTATCAACTTAGAGCTGTTCATCAGGGAACTAGATTGTTTAAATCCAATACCTTTCCGTGGCCACCAGGGAACACTGGGCACATGAGGTCTAAGCAGCCACGAAGGCTAGTGGGGAGATTTTCCATCTTATATTCTAACTGATGATGTGACTAGTTTTAAGCATCAGGGACCATTGGTAAGATGGTGAGTTGTCCTGAATTAATACAACACACTGCATGCGGTAGACTCTAAACCCAGCCCCTTTCCTTCAGCATCCTTGTGCCGTTCTTCCAAACCAGGCTTTAGAGCAACTGGCTCAGCCCTTTAAGTTAGAATCAAACCCGCTCCACTCTCCTCAGTGAGTGGAACCACTGCTCAGGCTGTTATTCTGCCCTGTTTCTCACTGCTCTCACTTCGGCCAGCTAACTAAAGCGGGGAAGGGAGGGACAAGAACGCTTTGCTCAGTCTTGCTTAGCACTTGGATCAAGATCAGAATTTTAAGCATAAACGTATATGATATACGAGGCTCACCAGTCTGAGAGTGTGTCTAGTCAATGAAGCCTGTGTCTCTAGAAAGTCACATTCAGTTTCTAGCCAACATATGAAACGAAAACCAGTTAGTAACAAAATCACCCTTGAAAGACCCTTAGAATGTTCATGAACCCCAAAACCGTCTCACAAGGAATCCATACAGTCACCTTTTTTCCCTCCTAACTATAGGCCGGGTCAGCATTTCTCTGCTCACCATGTAAAGAAAGCTGGCTTGTGTTTAGGGGCCATAAAACATGAGAAACATCTGTTTCTTTAAACACTACAATGATTAACAGGACCCACAAGAGACTTCTGCCAGTTCAAGAACGTATTAGCAGCTACCTGGCAAGGGGCAACGCCACAGAGGAGGGACTTATTCTGGCTCATGATTTGAGCTGGGAAGGCATGTTGGTAGGAAGAGCCCACAGCTGTCATGATAGGACCTTGTCCCCACCTGGGTAGATCAGGGAGCCGAGAAAGGGTGACAAGCACATGTTTGTCTTTCTCCTCCCTTTGTATTAAGTCTGGGACCCAGTGCATGAAATGGTGGGACTCAGACTAAGGATGGGGTTTCCCTCTGTAGTTAATTCTCTCTCCAAAATCCCTCAAGGTTGTGCCCGGAGGCGTGTCTCCCAGGTGACTACAAAGAGACGCCCATTGATTGACATCCGGTAGAGCTGACAATGAAAATTAACAATCACACAGAAGTCTCCCATTCACACTCAACTCAGGTATGTGCTCACAGGGGGAAGCTCCCTTTATCTCAGTAGCTTGTTCCTTCCTTCCTCTCAGTCCTGCTTATCAGTGTTTTTTTTCCCCCTATTTTATTTTATTTTATTGCCTAATTGAATTCATGTATGGTCCATGTATACATCATCAAATTCTAAATCAAGAATTATTTCATATTAGTTATATATTTTTTTTTGCTTTTTTAAATTAAGATTTTACTTTTATGTACATTGATATTTATCTGGAATATATGTCTGTGTGAGGGTGTCAGGTCCTTTGAAACTAGAATTACTTCCATGTGGGGGCTGCCATGTGGACGCTAGGAACTGAACCAGGAGCAATGGCATGTGCTTGTCATAGCAGTGCTGAGGACGTAGAGATAGGCTTGCTGGTCAGCCAGTCCAGCCTCTGTCCAGTCCACCTCCAAGGCAGTTAGAAGCCATCTTAAAAACCAAGGTGGATGGCGTCTGAGGAGTGACGGCCGACACTATCCTCTACACCTCCCATGCGCACACCCAGCCACTGGTCGACTGAGGTTAGGGTAAGTGAATAAGATTGCCAACCACAACTCGGTCTCTCAGCCCCGAGACCTGAAAACATTAGAAAACTGACAGGCACACCTATGGAGTGCGCTCTATGGAGAGAGGTTGTGTAGCCCCTAATAGAGAAGAGGAAAAAAAAAAGGCAACAGACCACATGAGAAATTGCAACAGGGAACACTCCTTTGTATGCAGAAATACTTCATGCTCCATTCCCTACAACCCCAGAACTTTACAGAAGATGGAGAAATTATCCACAATTATTCACAGAAAAGCAGGGCCGTCCACCAGATTCCCTCAGCTAAATGTACCACAAGTACCACCTGTGCGATCTTTGCTCCGCAGTGCTGGAGAAACCAAGACACGTAGGTTGCTCTTATGTCTTAAAGCTTCCTCAGCCTATGAGGAAGCAGGTGTCTTAGTTAGGGTTTCCATTGCTGCCACGAAACACCTTGACCGAAAAGCAAGTTGGGGAGGAAAGGCCTCACAGTTAGCAGGGATGTCTGGCTCACATTCCCACATCGCTGTTCATCATTGAAGAAAGCCAGGACAGAAACTGAAACAGAGTAGGGACCTGGAGGCAGGAGCTGATGCAGAGGCCATGGAGGGGCACTGCTTACTGGCTTGCTCATGGCTTGCTCAACTTTCTTTGTTATAGAATGCAGGACCACCAGCCCAGGGATAGCACCATCAACAAGGGCTGGGCCATCTCCCAACAATCACTAATTAAGAAAATCCCCTAAGGCTTGTCTTATGTGGGTATTTTGTTTTATTTTATTTTCTCTTATTTTATTTCCTTTTTTTCCCACCATCTCTCTCTCTTTCTTTCTTTCCTTCCTTCCTTCCTTTTCTTACTTCTTCCTTTTTTTCCTCCTCCTCTTCCTTTTTTGTTTTTGTTTCTGATATGGTGTTTCTTTATGTAACAGCCTTGGCTGTCCTGGAACTTGCTTTGTAGACCAGGCTGGCCTCAAACTCACAGAGCTCTGCCTGCCTCTGCCTCCCAAATGCTGGGGTTAAAGGTGTGAGCCACCACACCTGGCTTTGGAGGCATTTTTTTAAATTGAAGTTTAGCTTGAGTAAAGTTGACATAAAACTAGCCAGAGCAACAAGTAAGGAAATAACTCACTTAATTCTATGAGGCTAATAAGACAAACTTAGAAGGAACGCAAGCTTCCTGGTGGAGCATGGCCACCGGACTTTATGGGGACTGTGAGACAACAGGGTATGAGGTGGGCATCTCGGGGACAGACAGCCTACGCAAATATCTAAGTTTAATTTAACCAACAGCAGGGTATTTTCCTTATCTTAAAACATACTTACATAAGTAATATTTCTTTTATTTGTAACCATGGCTGTCAGCAGAGCTGTCGAAGAAAATGAGCTCCTGTGAAATCAGCAGCTACAGAGTCGTCAAATGAAGCACATTTCCCTCCACAGTAAAATCACTACGGCAATTTCAAGATCCATTTTCTAATTACGATCAATTGACCTTATTTAGGTATGCTTTTGCAGTTTCTTTAATCTCTCCTGTTATTAGATTCACATGCTGGTTACCTTTGCTTTCCATAGAATTAGAAGATATGATCCCGTTCATTCATCTCAATGTCAAAACTTTCTTCCTCTTTTAAGGAAGGCAAAACACAGTGAGTCTTTGTGAACGGTTCTTCTTTATAAATGAACCTCAATCTTGTGAGCTAATGGTCATAGTTGTGCAAATACTTCAGGCTGGTCGTGCAGCTGCACCTTGACAGAGTGCCACATGCCTGTCATGCCTGTGTACTCTAGGCTGACATGGAAGCTGGACAGGGTGGCAACTACCATGTGCAAATCAAATGAATTCACATGAGTAGACAACTTATATGTGTTGCCAATAAGTCACTGGCTGATGCCTTGATGAATAAAATAGAGCTGAGATGTGCAATACTGTGTTAGCTCAGGGAGTCTTATGCATAGGTCAGTCCTGGCACAATGCCCACTCTGTATCTGGGCCAAGGAGGAGGTACCTCCATATTAAGTAGGAGATGTCGTGACCACCCACTTGACTGAACCAGGATAATTCCTAACTGCATTATACACCCTTACCCTTGTACCCAGACATAGGTGTAGCTCTCACCCTCATCAAAAAAAAAAAAAAAAAAAAAAAAAAAAAGCTTTTTTTTCCCCCTCAGCAAGGACAATTACAGAAATCCACAGTGAGCCAAAATGCAGACTGCATGTGGGGCACATGGCCCTAATTGATACATCTACAATACAATCCCTGAACCTACAGTGCAGGGAACATCACAGAAGAGGGGACAGAAAGCTGGCAAAAGCCAAAGGACTAGGACACCTGAGAAAGACAATATCTGCTGAGAGATGACATCGTTTATGTATGACACAGAAGCCTCATCCAGGAAGTCCTAACAATGGTCACCTAAGCAGGGCCTAAAGAAATGACGGGACAGACGGACGTGCTGATGTAGATGAGGTATTCTCACACAGAAGAAGAGCTGTAGGCAATCAGTGGTTGCTGGGGAGAATCAGTCTTCTCCATGGACAAGCTCCTTGACAGGCCAGCCAATCAAGGTTAGGGCTGACCCAAGGCATCAGCTCTAACCACACAGAAGCAAGGGTCTATGATCAGCAGGTTGTGTTTATAAGCTTTATAAGATCCAATACATGGGTCCCAGGTATTGAACTCAGGGTGTCAGGCCTTGCAGTAAGTGCCTCTACCCTCTGAGTCATCTCAGTAGCCCTTAAATGTCTTCAAACATTGTCCACTTGAGGCAGTCAATATTTCACCAATGCTTTTTCCTTTTGTTAATTCTTTTATTTATTTTTTTAAAAGATTTATTTATTTATTATGTATATAGTGCTCTGCCTGCATGTACATCTGCATGACAAAAGAGGGCACCAGATCACATTATAGGTCATTGTGAGCCACCACATGGTTGCTGGGAATTGAACTCAGGACCTCTGGAAGAACAGACAGTGCTTTAAACCACTGAGCCATCTCTCCAGCCCTATTTATTTAGTTTTTGAGACAGGGTTTCTCTGTGTGGCCCTGGCTGTCCTGAACTCACTTTGTAAACCAGGCTGGCCTCGAACTCACAGAGATCCACCTGCCTCTGCCTCCCGAGTGCTGGGACTTAAAGGCGTGTATCACTATGGCCAGCTCCTTCTGTTAATTCCAAGCCATTGCATGCAGGCCATATTATGGGAGTGGTGTTACTGAATGGCTGATGGGGATTTTTTAAAAGAAAAAAAGTAAATAAAAGTGTGTGTGTGTGTGTGTGTGTGTGTGTGTGTGTGTGTGTGTGTGTGTGTGTGTAATAGCATGAACATGGAGGTCAGAGACAACTTTGGAATCCCACTCTGGTCATCAGGCTGGACAGAAAGCTCTTTTACCTGCTGAGCCATCATGCCAGCCCAGCAGCTAAACTTTATATATATAATTGTTATCTAGCACAGTTTTCCCTCCCTTCTCTCCTCCCAGTCTTTTTCCCACACTCTCCTCTGCCCACCTCCATTCTGCTCTTCCTCTGTTTCTATTCAGAAAAGGGCAGGCCTGCCATGGATATCAACCAAACATGGCCTATCAAGTTGCAGTAAGACCAGGCACCTTCTCTTACATTAAGGCCGGATGAGGCAACCCAGCAGGAGGGAAAAGGTTCCCAAAGCCAACAAAAGAGTCAGAGATAGTCCCTGCTCCCACTGTTAGGGGTCCTGAAAGAAACCAAGCTACACAACTGTAGCATATGTGCCGAGGGCCGAGGTCAGTCCCATGGAGGCTCCCTGGTTCTCAGGTCAGTTCTGTGAGCCCTTATGGGCCCTAATAATTGATGCTGTGGTGGTGGTGGTGGTGGTGGTGGTGGTGGTGGTGTGTGTGTGTGTGTGTGTGTGTGTGTGTGTGTGTGTGTGTGTGTTGTCCCTGGTTGGTTGATACTGTGGGTTTTTTTGTGGTGTCCTTGACCCCTCTGACTCCAACAGTCCTTCCTCCTTCTTCAGCAGGATTCCCTGAACTCCACTTAATGTTTGCCTTGGGTCTCTATATCTGTTCCCATCAGTTACTGGGTGAAGCCTCTCTGACAGCTGGGCTAGGCACCAATCCATGAGTACAGCAGAACATCATTAGGAATCATTTCACTGACCCCCGCCCCGCCCCCACTCCACCCCCCACTACTCCAGCCATGTTTGGTTCTATCCGTGGTCTCTGGGCTATCCTGCCTCTGAGTGCTGGTCCTCCAGGCAGCGTCAGGGGTGGGCTCCCTCTAGTGGCCTGAGTCTCAGGCTGCAGCAGTCATTGGTTCACCACTTGCACAATTTCCAGCACCTAGACTCTTAAAATACATTGCAATTCTTCTTTATTATTGAGAATTTCATACTGCTACTATAACAAAATATGACTATATCTTCCCTCCCCCATCTTCTCTCTCCAACTCCTTTCATATCCCTCAGCATGATGTGCCCCTTCCAACTTTATTTTCTTTAACAACAATAACAACAACAACAACAACAACAACAACAACAACAACCCACTATGTTCAGTTCGTGATGCCCCAATGTGCATGTACCCATCTCATGGAGCATGGGAAACCTAGCAGGAGGAATACAAGGCAGATTCTTTTCCCTCAGCATCTATCAACTGCCAATAGCTCCCAGTAAAGGGTGGAGCCTAGAGGGTACCATCCCATCCATGCTGGAATCTTAGATGGCTTGATCTTGTACCACATCAGCAGCTGAACTTAATAGACCAATTTGAGTCCTTGCACTAACTGACGTCTATGGGAGAATTCCAACCTGAGTTCAGGAAGAGCCGCTTGGCTCACCACCACCATCAGCACCAAAACCAGCACTAGTAAGTGAAAAGCCATGCGGTCTTCTCTACCTACCATACCCTGCGCCAGGGCTTACTAGTTGCTAGCCTAGCAACCTCTGATGCATCCTACGGGGTATTCACCACCCATCATCAAAGCAAGGACTTGTTTTTCAGCTCCACTCAGTTGAGAGGACCATCTCCTTGAGAAGACTATACTTTGAGGATCACAGCACTGACATGTCATCATGCGCCTCTGAATCAATTACGCCCACTCACAGAAGCTGTGAAAGGCTACCTGGTCTCTGGTTCATCCGCGCTCTGCTTCTACCCTGTTTTAGCCCAAGGCAAGTTGTGTCACGACTCAGATCTTTAGCTTTTCTTCCTTCTTCTTGCGTCTTCCAACTCTCCCAGGGAGACTTAATGTCCTAACTCCTTTTTGCAAGTCAAGAACAAACCAAATAATACAGTAAAATGAAGCAATTACAACTGTATGAAAGTGTGTTTTCCAGTACAATCATACATAATAAAGTAGCTTTGCCATTATCTTCTAAACCTTGCGGCGGGGGGGGGGGGGGGGGGGGGGGGTTGGCCAAGCATCCCTCTTTATGAAACACTTCAGCAGCTCCTTACTGCCTGACTAGGCATTCCTTGCCTCAAGCATTAATACCCAGGATTGAAAAACCCTGTACTCCGAATTCAGATTTGGAGTTTTATATTATTTCCTTGCTAGGTTTCCAATGCATCTTTTTCGAAGTTCTTTGGACATGTATGCTAATTCGTTATATATTTTAAAAGATAATTATGAGCTGGCCTGTGAGGGGAACTCTTTTAGATTTCAATTCTTGGTCATAGGCTATCTTGGAGCGCATCTCAGGTAGACGTTCTAAGAATATCAAGTCTATCGCCTCTTACTTACATATGACATCATTTACAGCCATCATAATCGTTATGCATGCCCTAATGATCCAGTCTTACATCTGCTGTTCTCTTGGTATGAAAAAGCTGTGACTTTAGACCTGTGTCATGGCTCCCGCATGTATATATGCCTGTTCCCGGATGACTCAACGTCACCAATTATTAGCACCCAAACAAGCCAAAGACTGAGAAAATCTGCAAGTCGTGTAACTGTCAAAGTGGCATAAAAAGATTTTAACAAAAGGATCCTTCTGGAGACACTTTGCTCCAGAGATGGAAAGGGCCAAACATGCCCATTCAGACTGCAGTAAACACACTCTGCTGAGTCACAACCAGCCTGTTGCCTCAGCTCCAGACAAGACCCTGGAGAGCACAAGTGATGATATCAGAGGTCCTGGTGACAGAGGCAGTGGGAGTCACATATCAGCACCAGCAACTGTCACTAGAGAACCAGAGCAGGCCCCAGAACCACACCCCTAACCAGGCTCCAGGGCTTAACCATAGATTTTTTAAAAATCTGCTCCCCTGACATCCATCCAGGCCCAGACTATCTACCAGGGAGACAAAGGGCAAGGACAGGGAAGGAGCGGGGGCAGAACTCCACAACCCCTGGTGAGGTAGAAGGACAGCTGGTATTGTTTCCACAAGACAGGGGCACATTAACCTTTCCTAGAGTGGGGACCTTGAGAACCCTTGCAACACAAAACTGCGGTTCAAAGGCTTTGAGGGAAAAAAAAAGGCACAAATCAGAGCAAAAACATTTCTCTTTTTTTCTTTGTTAAAACAATTCAGAGTATTCTCCATCAGACTATTCAAGATTCCTATTATTCACCCCCACACATGAATAATCACAGTAAGAAACGGGCCATGTGTGTTCCGTGACTTTTGTTTTTGAGCCTCCCCCAGGTTTCTTATAGTGCTAGGGGGGGCCACCTTCCCATCATGCAGCGGGCTCCAGGATGGGCAGCCTGACCTCCAGAAAGCTATTGAGGATAAGTGAGGCTCGTGTCACTCCCCAGGGCCTTCCACTGTGGCTGCCCTCTAGATATGCTGCTGGCACACCTGCCCCACTTCCCATCGTACGGCTTTTCCTAAAACTAAAACTAAATAGAAAGGGAAGGCTAAGCCAGGGTAAGGATTGACCCAAATTCTAGTGTTATTTGTGGGAGTTGTAACTAGGACCCAAGCTGAGGTCCAAGTTCTGGAGCTGGCTGGTTGGAACCACGCCTGCCCACGTGGGTTCAGGGTAAGGTTCCCGTCTGGCCATCTCTAGTCGGGGGTGTCACCATAGAGGGATTTAAGAGAAGATCAACACCGCTGCTCTGGTGTTGACACGGGCCCATCCAATGCTATTGGCCGTATATGTCCGTATATGTGCTCCTCCTTCAGAGGCTGCCCGGCATCTCAAATAGCAGCTTCCAGGACTGACATTAGGACAAGCCGTCTGTGAATTCTGGCCAGAGCTGACATGAAGGGAACTGCTGATGTGTCTGGGCTTATGACAGAAAATTAGAAAGCCGAGGACAGCAACATTGGATCAACCCCATGCACCAGGGAAGCAGAGAAAGAGAGAGGAGAGGAAGGACGAGCAGGGAGAGGCAGGGGAAAGGGAGGAAGAAAGATGGGCAGAGAGACATAAGGCACACGATTTCTAATGACTTTTTGGAGCTTCCATCATGCACAGTCACATTTGTTTCTGGTTTTGGGAAACAGCCCCATGCTTTTACAGTGACTCCCCTGTCCTTACTGAGAGCTCCGTTTCTTAGAACCTCTGGCTCCCACTAATGTTTCTCATGGAGCACATAGACGTGAGTCTGGTATTATTTTACCCTTCAAGTCTAATTAGCTGTGGGAGCAGACGATGAATAAGGAAAAGGCACCCAGGTCTCGAAGGAAAAACATTAACTTATGAAAAACTGTTTTTTCATTAAAAAAAAAAAATCAAATGTCTTTGGTCCCAAAGCACCTCCATAAGCAATGGAATCTGGGACATTTATGTTTTTGACATACACACAAAGGTCATTTTACGAAGTCCCTCCAAGACTGGTGGAGTAGCGTCTAGGGAGACAACGGAAACAGCCAGGCAGCAGGCCTAGGGCAGCCATGGACAGCTCCCCGCCGTATGGGTTCCCCAGTCTTTCTTAACCATAGAACACAGAAAAGGCACTAGTGTGACCTGTGGTCTACAGTCCCTGTGTTTATACCAGAGTGTCTTCTCCTCAGCACTGGGAAGCTTCCTATAGCCACATCCTCATCATCAGTACGTTATCTGACCAAAATAAGCTTTTCACAGTTCTTGGGTGAATGCATAGAAGACTAAGTACACACCAGGCCATGAGCAATTCTAAGGAAGATGAGCTCCAGCAGCCCAGTTACATAGGGTCTGCGGTGAAGGAGGCCACTGCTGTGGGTTGTTCCTGGTACCACCTGTAGTCAAGAACTGGCGAGCTTTAGCAAGCAAACAATTCCAAACAAACTAAATTCTATTTAAAAAAAAATCATAGTGGGTTTCATAGAGCACTTTCATGAAAGTATATATAAACTAAAAATTCCAATCCATCGTTCTTCTTCTTCTTCTTCTTCTTCTTCTTCTTCTTCTTCTTCTTCTTCTTCTTCTTCTTGAGACAGAGTCTCATTACGCAGCCTTGGCTAGCCTGAAACTTGCGGTGTAGGCTGGCCTCAAACTAACAGCCATTCACCTGCCTCTGCCTCCACAGTGCTGGGGTTAAAGGTGTGTACCACACTGGGCCAATCCCTCTTTACTGATGCACAAGCCTCACTTTGATTTTACACTTAAAAGAACTATGCTTTTGGTGGTTGTGGTCTTACATCACCAAAGAAATCAAGACTGTCTACACTAATTCATAAGGATTACTCTCTACACAAACAGTGCTTGGAGAAAGAAAAGAGGCCCCCAAAGGTGAACATACATACATACATAGTACACATATATATGATCCATATGTTGAGGGGAGGGAGAGGGGCCAGAGGGAAGGCGGGAGGGCCTTTTGGAGCCAGCAGAGTTCAGTAAGGTGTGTGGAGATGTGGCCACAGAAGCCCACACTCCTCTGGCTGTGCAGGTCTAACTTTGATCATGGGAAAGAAAGGGGGCGGAGAGACAGGCTCAGGCTGTCGGGATGCTGTTACCTAACCCCACAGCCTGGACAAGAGTTTTCTCTCCTCTCCAGTTTCCCAAATAGCTAACAAGGTTTTATGGGAACTCAGCAGGTGCTGCTGGAATCAACTTGTCATTTAGGTTTACTGCTTAAAAAACAAACAAACAAACTTATTTTTCATCTGCATTATAGAAATGTGGACACTTCCGTGAAATTTTCTTTAAGGTGAATTTTAAATGTCTTGAGTGATTTAGTATGAATGAATAACTTGGAATTATGGGATTCACTGTAACTACCTCATGCTGATTGCTCTTTGCTCCGGGGCTTTTAAGTGATGTGTCCCAGAAAATGTCCTGCAGGAACTGCCATCAGACAATTCAATGTTACTAACACAGGTTTGCCTCTCAATTCTAAAACAAAATGTGATTTGCTTTCTGACTTTAAGTAAGGTGCCTTCCTTGCCAATCTTACTTTCTCACTCTTCGGTTCATGTGCACACATGTGTGGCAGTGTGTACCACATGTGTCACAATGCATATATGGCAGTCAGAGGACAACACTGAGTATCAGTCCTTGCTACTGACCCTGTTTGGACACAGGGTCTCTTGCTCTTCCCTGTGTGTACTGCTAGGCTAGCTGGCTTGCAAGCTGCCAAAGATTTCCCTGCCTCTGCCTTCCATCTTGACACGGAAACACCCGGCGTGACATGGCCCAGGTCCTCACACATGTGCGTCAGCGGCTTTATCTACCGAGCTTTCTTCCCAGCCCAAACTCGGGGTCTAACGGTGACACCAAGCTTGTCAATAAGAACCCATCTACAGTTGTCTTTTTCTGAAAGCACAGAAGCATGCAACCCACACATGCCTCAGCATCTTTGAGTTTCCCCGTGAAGGGCTGTGAATTTAGAAAGTAGTACAGGTAATCAAAGATTTGCATTAAAACACGTTTCTTGAACACAGGTCAGGAAACACATTAAAATCAACATTCAGCTAATGAGTTCTTGGGGGAATCACCACACAGTTAAAAATAAGTAAACCATGCCAGCATTTCCAGAAGCCTCTTTAGGTGCTTGCTGCTGCCAACATCAGCAGGTCTCCTTCTACTTGACAGGAGCCTGACTGTGTAGCTTTCTATGATTGTCCGTAGTCCCTGAGGTAACACGATTCTGTGGCTCACAGCCATTATTTGCGCCATTAAAAGACTGGGTAGTAAATGGTTTCTGAAAGCCTTATTTATACCTCTCCCGTTTTTTACAGCTGCCCACAGTTAAGAAGCATTCATTAGCTTATGTGTTAACACGCCTTCTCATCCCTACAAAATGTGAGAGAACGCGGTTAAAAAATTTCCTCCACGAGGGGGCGCCACTTCCCTTTACGTTCTCATTAGGGCAGCCAACCCATATCTGGCCAGGTTCCCAGCGCATCTACCAATGCACTCACAGGACTTGTGGGAAATCCACTGAATGACTTCTTTACCTTACTGCATATCACAACATGGCTCATCGGCCTTAAATTCAGTCCGGAAAGGTTGCCAAAAAGCCCCGAGGAGCAGCTGCTTCCAAGAGCGAACCTGTGTGTCAACGCCTTTTCCACTAAGAACCAAAGTCCGTGAAAATGAGGGACGGAGAAGCCGAGTACATTTGGAACGGACAAAGGTCCCTGCTTCCAAGCATAAATGAAACACAGCTGGCTTACAGCTGTTGCTACCTTCTTCATCGTACACGGAGTCAGGCCGCAAAACAGAATGAAACTTTCTGTGATCGCCTCCGTGACGTTAAGGAATTCGGAGCCACCGCTGAGGGCCAACCAACTACTACTAGCTTCCTGTATTCCCCTTTGACCCTCCCGCCCCCACCCCCCACACACAGTGTATTCTCAAGTCCAGTTCATCAGAGAGGCAAAGATATTTCTATAGGTTTACATGCTGCATCTTTTTATTTATGTTTTAGTCCTTGTGTGTGGTAGTAGTGATCAGCAGACAACCTCAGGTGTCAGCCATCGCTTCCCACCTTGACACGGGTTCTCTTGAGGTTCACCACTGCATATTCCAGGCTCATCGGCCCATGATTCTCATGTACCATCTCTTATCTCACCATAGGAAAACTGAGATTACGGACGCGTGCTGTTGTGATTGGCTGTAAATGGGTTCAGGGCCTCAAGTTTGCTTTGGTAAGTGCCATTGCCACTGAACCATTTCCCCCCGTCCATCCTCCACCCTTAGGCTTTTGTTGATGCTTTCGGGTTTGTTTGTTTGTTTGTTTTGTTTGTTTTTTGTTTTTCTGATTTCTAACTGAACTCTTCAATCATAGGTTAACAGTTTTTCAATTGAGTTTGCTACCTCTGTGATTTACAGCTATTTTCATTTTCCTGGCCTGACAGTTCCTTGCATTAGAGCAAGCTTGGATGCCAAGTGTGCATTAGAGCCAGACATTATGGTTATGCATGGGGCATTCCCACTTTAAAAACCAACCTCACATCATGCCAAAAGGCCAGCGACTGTGCCCAAGTGTCAACCGAACAGCCACAGAAGTGCCAACTGGAACGTTGTCACATTTTAAATGTTTGCTGCAATTCAAATTTCAGCCATAGATTTATAAACTGAATTTATATAGATTACGGGAGTTGTGTGTTTCATGTCCCTTATTCTACTCATTTTCTAGTCCTCTGGTTTGTTTTTACTGATTTACTGTTTTGGACAGCTCAATAGGGGTGAATACATCTATTTGCGGCAAGCCTGTATAGCCTATAGTGTGGATTTTCTTTGTTCTTTAGAGAAGTGTGATGTGCTCCCTCCAGGCAAACCAGTATAGTCTCAGACTTGGTTAAAAAAAAAAAAAGTGTAGGACAATCTTAAGAACAAGGGATTTTGAGGCAGACAGCATCATGATCAGGAAGTGGCTTTGGGAACTGTCTTTTTCTCTAATGACACACCCAGGAGACAATGAGAAAAGTCTCATTCCCCTGCCTTCCCAGCTCTGTTCTGTAACTGATCTTTTGGCCCCTTTCCTGCATCAACTGACTGCTTCATCTCTTGGTTCACAGAAACCACATGAAATTGCGCTATCGCCAACTCATCCAACTCCTGTTCCCACGACTCCCTGACAACCTCATGTCCAGTGACTTTCAGCTTCACGCTCCTCGTCCACCGACACCCAAGGCCAAACCCTGGCCTCTTCATGAGAATGAAATGTCTGGATGCAGCAGCCCAGATTTCTTGTCTCTCACTGGCTTATTTTCACCGCACTTGCTCTTGGAGCTCGTCTTCAGCTTCTGTTTCTCCTAATCCATCACTGCTCTTTCAACATCCTCATCTCCTTTCAGCTGAGATCACGGGGATCACCGCTTGCAACAAGTGGCATCCTATACCCCTAACAAACTTTTAGCTTCCTTCTGGCTGTGGTCATCTGTCCAAATCCCAAATCAGGGTTAAGCCCAGGCTTCATCCAGAAGATCAAATACCTTTACGTAAGTACCAACCTCATGCATACGGTCTTTAACCTTAGCCAAGCTCTCAACCCAGTACAAGAATATTTGTGTTATGGCCAACTCTCCAGAGCCAGTGAGAGACACATTCATCCCAACTTAAACTCACACTTAACACCCACAGAAACTCAACACAGGCATTGTTTTGTAAACAAAGGCTAATAGCTGTTCCCCCTTTGAATTCTGAATTCATGACCTCCAAGGAACTGTCATTTACCCTTCTACCCATGTATAGCTTTCACCTCTTTCTCTACTTTCCCCTTATTCTTTCATTTAAGAATTTAGGCTTAGCTGGGCTTTGTGGTGCACACCTGTAATCCCAGCCCTCAGGGAGGCAGAGGCAGGTGGATCTCTGTGAGTTTGATGCCAGGACAGTGAAGGCTACACACCGAGAAACACTGTCTCAAAACAACAACAACAACAACAACAACAACAACAACAACAACAACAACAAAACAACAGCCAGGCATGGTGGTGCATGCCTTTAATCCCAGCACTTGGGAGGCAGAGGCAGGTGGATCATTGTGAGTTTGAGGCCAGCCTGGTCTACAAAGTGAGTCTGGAACAGTCAAGACCACACAAGACCACACCCTGTCTCAGGAAAAAAAAAAAAAAGAAAGAAAGAAAGAAAAGAAAACAAACAACAACAACAACAAAAATTTAGGTTTTTATTTTTTAAGATGAGGTTTCTCTGTGTACCCCTGTTGCCCTGGAACTCACTCTGTAGCCCAGGCTGGCCTCAAACTCAGAGATCCACCTGCTTCTGCCTCCTGAATGCTGGGATAAAACATATGCGCCACCATGCCCCAGCTGACTTCAGAGACTTTTCCTATATAGAGTCCACGTACACCCTAAGTCTTCTCTGAGAGTCTTAGCTTTCTTCTTTCCTCCACAGCCACACTACTTGCAGAGACAAAGGCTTCGGTCTCCAGTCTCCCTTGCTCTCGGCTCCACCACACACCCACCTGTCTACCGGATCTGCTTTTCCATCCTTCTCATGGCTGCCAGTAACCTTCTGGCTGGTATGTTCAGTGGACACTTTCCAGACTTGTCTAGTTACTATCAACAGTGCTTGGCATCATGCATTGCTCCCTGCTTCTTGAAAAGTTCTTTCATCTTCTCCAACCACCCTTCTTCCACCTGCCCACTGCTTTCCCTCCTAACCCTCTGGCTACCTCGGGCCTTAAATGTGGGTTGTAAGACCGGCTTTACGTTCTGCAGTCTCTCCCTGGATGACGTCATCCAGTTAGTTCCATGGCTGTGCTCTCCGAACCAGACCACATTCATGAGTTCTGTACTTCTGTGTTGCTTGGCCACACCAGGCATCTCACCTACATGTTTTAAAGACACAGTGATATCAACATATCTATACTAAGTTTATTGCTTTCTCTCCTGTGTGCTCAGTATCAACCATCTACTCACCTGTGTATGAACCACGGATTTGTCAATCCCTTCCCTCTCCACACCTCTCACTCTCTATTCAATCAGTCCCTAAGATCCATCAGGTCAATGCCATCTTCTCTACATCTGCTCCTTCTTCTCCATCTCCACAGCCACCTTCTGCCCTCACACGGTCCCTAATTTGTTCTTTGATCAACACTGATATGGATGCTTTCCTGACAGTCCCTTCTCTCTCCCAATTCAAATTATGTTCACTACCACAGCTGAACACCTTCTCAAAAGTGCATACCCAGCCAGGCCACGTCCCGAGAGAGTCCCAGATTGGAAAACCTCACTTTTTGTCCGCCACGACACACAAGACCACGATCCACCTCCCTATCATCCTTGTTCACACTTCTTATCCGAGGCCTTCAATCCAGTGTGGCAGCTGGCTCAGAAAGCACATTGGCTAATGAAGTAAGAAACTATAAGGAACACGGCACCTTCTGGACACAGCAGGGCCGCTCCATGTATGAACGCCCAGCAGTTATGGCAGCCTGTATGAGACCTGTACAAGCCCATGCCACAGCAAGTCCCACACAGGAGGTGGGCATGAAATCCCACCCTTGGCAGTGGAGTTAAGGAGTTATTGACAAGTGTTGGCTGCTGGGAAAGGCTAACAGTGTAGCCCCCTGGTAAGATGGCTGCAGTCTAGTGGGAAACCACACAAGCATTCAAGCAGCACAAGTTGGTCTTGGTGTTTTGCTTCGGTTTTGGACATCAAGTTGGGTGGGTCGGGAAAGGAAGGGGATCTGAGATATATTGGGGTCGGGATGGGGTGAATATGATTAAAATACATATAAAACTCTCAAAAAGCAAAAAAAA
Source organism: Acomys minous (assembly GCF_964271855.1). Taxonomy (NCBI): domain Eukaryota; kingdom Metazoa; phylum Chordata; class Mammalia; order Rodentia; family Muridae; genus Acomys; species Acomys minous. The sequence goes on along the minus strand of NC_140483.1, from coordinate 152,192,074 downwards.
AAAGTTTTGTTTTTCAAGACAAGATTTCTCTGTCTATGTAGCCTTGGCTGTCCTGGACTTGCCTTGTAGACCAGGCTGGCCTTGAATTCACAGAGATCTGCCTGCCTCTGCCTTCCTGGGTGCTGGGATTACAGGCATGCACCACGCACTACCCGGCTGCTGATAAAAAATTTTAAAGAAAATACATTGCCTGATATCTGACAGACAAGTCTTGGTATCAGATAAGTGTTGGTGTTCAAATTCGAGCGGTCTTTACTAACTTGTCAACATGGATAAGTTGGCTAGTCTCTGAGAGTACCATACGCTTTTCCCTCAGAGTGCATATTGCCCTTGCAAAACCTCTTTACCAGTGTTTTTTTCATAGGACCATCTGCACATGAGAGGCTGAGCAGACCAGGTGACTCTCCCCATGCTAGGAAGCTTATTTTCCCCTAGGGCTAATAACTATTGCACTTTTGCATCTATTTGTTAGCAAAGTCTTCAGATGGGGCACACAGTGTTAGAGTCAGTCTTCCAACAGTCACATTCACACTTAGTTCATCCGGATCTGTACTTGGATGTTTCTGGATCAGTACTCCAACTGATAGAGTTAGCTATGGTCACTACAAGATGGCTCACAGTTGCTCCCTGACATCCTCCTTGGTCCTATGTACTCAAATGCTCTTTTTATTTATTTTATTCTTCTTTAAAAAAAAAAAAAACAAGGTCTTATGTGTCCCAGGCCAGCCTTGAAAAGTCAATGATTCTCAGATGTCAAGCATAAATCTATAGAAATTTACACTCGCGTGAACTGATGGAGTACAAAAGACAACAGTACGGAAGAGCCGAGCTTTGGGGTGCTTGTGCAAGAGGGCAGCAAGTGCTTTCTTTTACATGGAATAGGCTTTCCAGGTGTGTCTTAATGTGAACCTGGGAGATTTGTGATGTTATTCTTCAGGGGCTCCTGAACTTGCCCAGGGAAGTTTAAAGGCGGGTCAGCAGAGCTCACACAGATCCAAACCCAGTCCAAGTCAGCCGCTAGTGCAAGAGTTTAGAAAAGCAAGTAAAACAATGGTGCTGTAGTAGGTCAGGTGCTGAAGATGGAGCTCAGTGGGTAGGGTGCTTGGCCAGCATGCGCAAAGCCTTGGGTTTTATTCCTAATTTTGCATATACTGGCCCTGGTGGAGTATATTTGTAATCCCTGCGTTTGGGAGGGGGAGGCGTGAGACTCAGAAGGTTGAGACCAGCTTTGGCTATATAGCAAGTTTGAGGCTAGCCTGGGACACATGAGACCTTGTTTTCAAAAAGAATAATAAAATAAATAAAAAGAGCATTTGAGTACATACAAGCAAGGAGGATATCAGGGAGCAACTGTGAGCCATCTTGTAGAGACCATAGCTAATCTTATCAGTTGGGGTACAGATGCATGCTCTGTGGACATGACATAAGAAAGATGAGGTAATGAGCTTCCTGACAGAACTCCACAAGACCTGGGCCATTCAGAATGGGTGCCAACTCTAGCACAGCCAGCTCGGGCATAGGCACCAGGTCTGGGCTGAGAGTAATCTGTCTCTTCCAGTCTTCCCTCATCTCTCCGTGTGTTTTAAAGAAAGGGCATAAAATAGGGGAAAATGCTGACCTTGTGATGTTAGTCATTAAAAAGCAGTAGCTTCAGCAGTGAGCCAGGAATGATTAACCAAGCAAAGAATAATGCAACAGAGACTGCGGTGCGCTGGGTGGGAATATGCCCGTTTAGCCAATCTGTGAGATTTACACGTCTCACTGCCTTCCGAATTACAGGAATCCCAATCCATTACACTGAGCTGAGTGATGGGCACTCTTGTGATACTGGTGCAGCTCTCTTGGTTCCTGACAAATCAAGCCACAGCAGCCACACAGCGGTTTTTCTTTCCTTCCCCGTGGGGGAAAATCTAGGTCACTGATGGCCTGCCACTTGATTTACAGCAATGACCAATTTCAAAGTTGGCTTTATCTGATCCTCTCTGGAAAAATGTTTCCTGGCACTGTGAGCAGTCTTGTTAAGTTGTGCAGACTTGAAATCGTTTTTTAAAAAATCACTCAACCATCAAAGATTTGATTTGGCCCACTTAATCTGCGCTGACCTCTGGTTCATTTTGCAAGGCCAAGGCTTTTGGAGTCCAACCTACCAATGAAGCCTCACAGCTGCGTACCGAATTGCAGGCCCCCTTCCTCCCTCCCCAGCACGCCTGTAGCTCTTATCTAAAATGCTACATTGAGAAAACAGGTATTACTATTTCCACACTAAGGATGCGAAGATTCCAACACAAGACGATCACGTGACAAGTCAGGGATCCTATTGGGTTAGAGTGGGATGGATGGTCTGGCAGAGTCTCATGCCATTCCAAGATGCTAACATGGCATGCACACCTAATTCAGGGAAGAGTAAAGAGGCCAACAGGAGAGCCCTGAGGTTTCCATTCAGCCTACTAGGATCCACGTTAATACTGAGCAATGTGGCTACAGATGAAATAAACATGGATTTCGCCAAGGATGGAATAAATGGTGTCGTGGGTTTAGGCTTTCCATCTGCTCGGTGGGAAGACAACAGCTGTTTCTCATCAGTCCCACCTTCACATCCTCTGCCCCTGCCTTTCCCAGATCCCACAGCTGGATCTGTGAGTGCCCCTACCACTGGCCAACCCAATGCGTGAGCCAGCCCGAACTGCGGTGGGAAGTGTGTCCCCAGTGCAAGATGAACTCAAGCCCTTCCCTCCCGCTGGTGATTTCTTCAACCTCTTGAACTCTGTAAACAATCCTGCTCCCCGGATGTAAGCCTGATGACTCAGCAGGAAAGATGAGGATTTCCGTGATGTCTTTCCTAGGTGTTTCTGTCCTGTGCACTCCTCTTCCTCAGGCAGGCATTCCCCAGTTGCAAGATAGGCCTGGTTCCTGCTGACCCCATGTTCCTGCCTTTGACAGACCTTGGATCCAGAAGGCTGGCTGCTGAGTCCTGCCTCCCTGTTAGCAATCACTGCCCTCTGATTGGTCATCCCACTGGGATTATGTCATCATCCTCAAGTGGACTCCAGTCACACACTAGAGTCCAGCCTTTGGAGCTCGGCTGGAGACCCTCTCCTTCACATGTGGGCTCCGCCCTCATTCTGCCAACAGCTCTAGGATTTAGCCACAAGGCCCCACATTTAATTTCTCCCACACACTCCATGATAAGCCTTTTTAAAATGCCACCCAAACAGCAATATCAGAAACAAAGTGATCGCTATCATACATCTATAAATATTTACAATATTTTAACACAGTAACTTTCTATCATGCATTGGAAACATGATTTAGTTTATAAAGATATGGCTTATAGAAATGAATAAAGCCTAATACTGTTTTTATATTGCTATAAGCCATCCATTCCAGTGCCCTTTGCCTATCTGGTGCCACAATTCCCTTTCCAGTCAGCTTCCAGACTCCATAATTAATAACCATAACCTAACCATAACCATGTGGTATGCTAGCCCCCACCTCCTTCCTTACTTTGCTCTCTCCGTGTCATCTTGGTTTGGTAAACAGATGAGATCCAATACTTTGCCAACTGGTGCCCACACCTTTCTGGTTGAAGGCACTGGGGACAAACACACACCTTGGGATTTTACTTTCTGGTCTTACTGTCCATTCAGGACAGTTTCCTGGCTCCAGGAAAGCAACTGGAGGCTTCGGGAGGTCTGATTATGCTTCTCCAGGTCAAATGCTCTTGAGCTGCCCAACAGGGTTACTTCACACTCTCCCCTCTGTCCCCAGATTTCCAGCATGTTTCCCCACCTGCCTCCGTGCAAGCAGCTGGCCCTGTTTCCAGCTTCATTAAGAAAGCAGGAGCATGCCAAAGGGCCCTCCCATAACAACCTGCTCATCCCAGATCTGCCACTTCCATACAAAACAAGCCCAGCTGATAAATACCCAGTGCCCTCTTCAGTTGGAGGACCATCACCACTCCCCGCCCCAGTGGTCCCCCTCACCTGCCTCCTCCATGTTTCCCAGCTTATTCTCAATGGTGCTCACACTCCACATTGCCTGTACTGATACTGCTGTTCTTTTCCATTGAAATCATGACACAGTGAGGAATCAACGCCTCCCTTGGCTCTGGGTTCTCTTATTTCATTTTCCCTCAAGTCCTACCCATCTATTGTTCCTCCAGCTCCCCACCACAGGAGCTCCCAGAGAGAGGCCTCCATATTTCTAAGCCCAGTGGACAACCCCTGGGCCCCAAATGTCTTGGCCTCTGTTTGATAAACATGGACCACTCTCCCACTCTAGTAGACCTGGGCCCAACCTTAGGTGTCACCTAACTCACTGACTATCTTTTCTTAATTGCATCTACTGGTTACTTGTCATCCCTCCCAACAATCCAGGGCTATAACTTCCAATGTCGTCCCCATCAACTGGGCCCTACATGGTGACATTATCCGAGCCCTGGACGTAAAACACCATTCAAAATTAACAATGCATATTAACACTCATGTCATTTGAACACCTCACACACACATCTACCTGAGGTCTAATGTACTCCCTAAATTCATGTTAAAAACTAGGCCACTGATGGAATGATATTAGATAAGGCTTTAGAGCAATGGTTCTCAACCTTCTTAATGCTGGGACCCTTCAATACAGTCCCCAGTGCTGTGGTGAGCCAGCCCAACCATAAAATTATTTTTGTTGCTACTTCATAACTGTAGCTTTGCTCTTGTTACGAACTGTAATATAAGAATCTGTGTTTTCTGATGGTCTTAGGTGACCCCTGGGAAAGGGTCTTTCAACTCCTCAGATGGGCTGAGAACAGCTGCCTTAGAGTGACCAAATTACAAAAGCAGTAAATATATGAATGGGACCAATTCTTTTATGGAAGAGGTGTTCTGTGTTAGTTTTCTTCCTCTGTATTGCTGCTGGTGTTTAAGCAATCCATCTGTTCACCAATGAATTGATCTACTATCTTTATCTATATTAAATTCTTACACACACTGAGGTTCTCCTTATATATAGGAAAAGGAAGGAAGGACACTGGCGAGATGGTTCAGTAGGTAAAGTGTTTGTCACATGAGCACAAGGACCTGAATTAGGATCCCCAAAGCCACATAAAAGGCCAGGCGAAGGACTGCATGCCTGCACAAATGAAAAACGGGAATAAGATAGCACAGCTTTGCTGGCAGCCAGTCTAGGTTCAGTGACAGACCTGTCTCCAAAAATAAAGATGCAAGCTGGGTGTGGAGGCGCATGTTTTTAATCTAAGCACTCAGGACACAGACACAGGTGAGTACTTTGAGAGTTCTAGGCCAGCCTGGTCTACACAGTGAGTTGCAGGGCAACCAGAGCTACAGAGTGAAATCCTGTTTCAAACAAAGATAAAGGTGGAAAGTGATTGAGGAAGACATCTCGTCAACCTCTGGCCTCCACATGCATGTCAGATATCTTTCCTCCATACATATGCACACATACATGAACACACACACACACACACACACACACACACACACACACACACACACCAAAAAAAGGAATGGAAGAGAGGAAAAAGGAAATGTTTCAGAGACTTGCTGTGTCCCATTCTATCATTCAAGAACCCAGAAAAGATGCTGTATGAACCTGAAAAAAACGACAACACCAAATTCAGTATCATCTTAAGCTTGGACTCCTCACCCTCTCACACTGTCACCAGTAGACGTCTTTTCTCTAAGCCTTCCAGCTCATGGCACTGTTACAGCCGCCCAGACAGACTAAGGCACTTTACATTTCCACGTAAGCATCAAATGAGCATCTCTTACTCAACATTTCCAAATTGAGCTCCAGTTTCCCTTCCCACAGGCCCTTCCCAGAGGTGTGTCCAGTTCATTATAACGAAACTCCATCCTGCTTGTTGCTTAAGCCAAAACCTTTGGGGGCATCATTGACTTTCTCCTTTCTTTCACATCGCACCTCTCCTGGGTGAGAGACTCCCCAGAGCTTGCTTCACCCGGAACTCACTACCTCCTGGGATACTCCCTGAGCTCTCACGGGTCTCCTGTCCCCATGAATTAGCACAGCGTCCTTCTAACTGGTCCCCATGCTTCTACTTCTGTCCCCTTCCTTACTAACTAGTCTCAGCACACGAGCCACAGCAAGCTTTTGTAAAAACAGCCTAGGCTGTGCAATCCCCATGCTTCAAACCTTCCACAAGTCAGCACCATCCCTGCAGCATACTCTAGCCAGGCTCCCACATCGTGGGCCACAGTCTGTCAGTCCCCCTTCTTGGCTCCACTCCTGCTCCGCTGGCCTCGTCACTGCTTCTTGAATGCACTGTGTCTGCTCAGGGCCAGTGCATCGCTGTACCTTCTCCCAGCTCTACCCACATGGCCCCTTCTTTGCTCCAACGTGCTAATGTCACCTTCCTAGAAATGTCTTCCCTGGACATACTATAAAGTGACCTCTCTCCCCAGCACTCCCCAGCCCCTGGACTTCAAGGGACATAGTCTGTATCTACTTGGTATTTGTTTATTTATTTATTTGAAAGGTCTTGCTATGTATAGTCTTGATTGACCTGGTACAATATGTAGCCCATGGTTTTGAATTCATGGCAATTCCTACCTTAGCCTTTTGAGTTGCTGGAATTAAGCCATCTGGACTACCAGGTCCCGCTCACATTTACTTACTCATTTGACAATTCTTCCCTTTCATTCATTCCTATGGGACTGCACGCCCCGTGAGCACAGAGACTGCACTCTGCACTTACTATGACTCTGTCAGCATCCACAAAGGCATCAGCAGCACAGACATTAAAAAATACGTTCAGAGTGAACTACCCCAACTCAGACTGACACATTTGCTAATCACGTGTGGCCTCAGAGTGTAAAGTTCACTTCAATAGGATTTCTTCTGCAAAGAAATCTGAGACAACTTTTTAAAGGTTTCTTCTTGCTTTACAGTTGGGTCATGTCAAAGGTGAAACCAACCTTTATCCTCACGTTTTGTTGGCACAGAAGGCACCAAGGAAAGTAATAAAGCCATGATAACAGGCAGTGAAAAAAAAATGTTTCACACCCTGAACAGAGTTGGTGTTTGGCCAAGACCCAGGATGCTTTAGATGGTTCAAACCCCACTGGTACCAGGGGTCTAGGAGGTGAATTATTCCACACAGAAAACTTTCAGGTGAATAAGCTGGATCAACGGCAACACGGGAGAGAGGTTCCACCATACAACAGGTGTTGTGGGTGTTGGTAAAGTCTTTACCAAACATTCCCTAGTTAAAAATCTGAGACATGTAGATATGGCAGGTCAACCGGTCCACTAAACCAGATGAGCAAGACTGCTCCCACAGCTGCCATTCCAAACATCTCTTTGGTCCTTGCCTTAAGGGCATGGACCCACCATCCAGCCAAGTTGTCAATTCCAAACCAGAACAGACCTAAAGGTGGACAAGCCCTCTTCTGCCTGCTGCTTGTGCTCACTGCTGCCTCCCAGAAGCTGATCTCTGCTGGTTTGGATTTTGATTCTATTTCATGGCTGTTGTTTGGTGGGATTAAGGGCAGCGCACTCACCCTGGCAACAATCAAACTGGAATTCCAGAAGCAATTCCCTTCAACATAACAATCCTAATGCATGTCATTTGTCTTTAGAAGCCTTTGCTCTAGAGATTGGAAGGCTATGTTCCTCATCTTTCTGGACAAAGGTGCGTGCCAGCAGGGCTGATCTTAGGCCTCTATCCTCAGCTATAGCTTCAGCCTTTATGTTCTATTTTAATTTTGAGAGAATGTCCCATTGAACTGCCCAAGTTAGCCTTGAACCCGCTCTGTAGCCCTGGCAAGCCTTGAACTCATGACCCTCCTGCCTCTGCCTCCTTAGCTGCTGGAATTGTAAGCCTATGCCAATAGTCCCAGCTCTGAAGAGTCATTTTCAGCCAGGATGGTCATGTGATGGGGCCCCGTGCAGCACAGCCTCCTGCTTTCCCTAGCAAGGTCAGGCCCGACTTGTGGCAGCCATCACAAAAAGTGGTCCAGTTTCAGGACCTAGTTCCCTTGTATGCCCATGGAAAGGGCCCTTACCCAAAAGCCTGCACTCTTATCTCAACTCAAATTGCCTGACACTTACAGCCATTTGGACTCCTAACAAATGATTCTTCAGTCAATGAAAAATTACATTCATGAAGAGCTGGCAACAGTATGAGGTATTTATGAAAATGGTAAATGAAAAGCTTAATGAAAAATTAACATAGAATGTAATTATAACTCTACAAAATTCTATGTGAGAAAAATCTCCAATATTTGTTTCATGATGACTTTGTTTCCTTTCCTTCATTTGTTTGTTTGTTGTGTGTGTATGGTGTTTATGTGTGATGTGTGATGTGATGTGTGTGTGTGTGTGTGTGTGTGGTGTTTGTGCATGGTATCTGGTGTGTGTCCATGTGTGAGGTGTGTATGTGTAGTGTGTACATGTGTTTGTGATGTGTGTGAGATGTGCGTGGCTGTGGTATGTGTATAGTGTGTGATGTGTATATGTGTGGTGTGTGCATTTGTTTGTGATGTATGTGTCTATGGTATGTGTATGGTGTGTCTGTGTGTGATGTCTGTGTGAGTTCTCTGTATGCCTGTGTGTGGTGTGATGTGTATGCGTATGTGGTGTGTGTGCATGGTATCTGATGCATGTGTGTGTATGTGTGTGAGTGTGTGTGTGTGTGTGTGTGCAGGCACTTTCAAGCCAAGGTGCACATGTCAATGGACAACTTTGGAAAATAATTTCTCTCCTTCTACCATGTGAGTTCCAGCACTCAAACTCAGGTCACAAAGCTTGTGCAGCAAACGCCTTACCTGAAAAGACAGCTCATAGGCTCCTGTTCCTCTTTGAAAATGTTAAACTATTCACTAAGCTTGATATCTTCTCCGTAGACCAGGCTGGCCTCGAACTCACAGCAATCTGCCTGTCTTTGCCTCCCTGAGTGCTGGGATTAAAGGTGTGCACCACCATGCCTGGCTCCATCTAAAAATCTTTAAAGTTATTTTTTTCTACTTCTGGGGAGCACATTATACATTTTATTTAAGGGTTTATTTCTAACTTTTATGTGTATTGATGTTTTGCTTGCTTGTAGTCTGTGTGTCTTATGCCTGGTAACTACAGAGGCTAGAGCATAGCTTTAGATTCCTTGAAAGTGGAATTAAAGACAGCTGTGAGCCACCATGTGGATGTTAGGATTCAAACTCAGACCCTCTGAAAGAGTATAAAGTGCTGTTAGCTACTGAGACATCTTGCTCACTCCGCATTTTATTTTAAAAGAAAGGGGAAAAGAGAAAAAAATATTTAAAAGTTTGTCCTGGAAATCTAAATGAAAACATCAGCCCCTATGATCTGGGTAAAGTGCTTGAAAAGGAACGTTGCCAGCTCTCTCTGATCTGGCTTCAGTGCTTCGATTGTGAGCTAAGCAGAGAAAATACTGTATATAGTGGAAGTCATCTTGATCTGTTATCCATGATCAACAACGCTACTTGAGAAAAACAGTTGCTAAGCAGGAAGTGCTGGCTTGGGGTTCAGTCTGTGACCATTCAGCGCCTTTACTTGGTGGGGTGACAGAAGTCTTGGGGGAGCATGAGGGAGCCACTCACTTCATGGTAGCCAAGGACGAGGAGGAAGAGGAACAGGAGGAGGGGGAGGAAGGAGAAGTATAGGAGGAGGAGGAGGGGGGGGAAGGAAGAGGAGCCTGCGACCTAACTTCCTCTATGTCCTACTTCCTCGAGGCTCTATCATCTGCTATAGCCCCAGAGGATGGAGACCAAGTCCTTGCACCAAGTGGGTTTGGGGAGGATGCTTTCAATCGGAGCAAAGGTCCAGCAGGGAAGTAGTAAGCTATCCTCAGCTACCAAACGACAGTTGCTTAACCTCATGACTGATTCATGATCAAGACTGTTCACAAATGAAGGACCAACCAATTCAGTGGCACCAGCCTCGGAATGATAGGCTTCTCTTGGTCACAGAAATGATGTGTTGGAGGAAGACATTATTAAAATGCAGACTCCCTGCAACCCAGACTGGTATTTAGACTTGCAGGAAATTAACTGCACCCCCGATTGTGTGCAAACGGAATTTTAAAATGCAATCAAAATCCGTGGATGATCCCATCCCTGGCCTGCTGCGATGTCATGCTGGCTGTGTCATTTCCTCAATGCTGTGCTCTGTTCCTTGAAAGAAGCGGTGGGTATGCAGAATCTATTTTCTCCAGCAGTGAGAGGACGCAGAGAGAACACTACCCAGACAGATGAGGATTTCCCTTGACTCAGGGAGGAGTTGGAAATTCGGTTACATCCAGAAGACCATTGGGGAAGCAATTTAAGCAGTTTGGCAACAGCAGTCTGCACAACACATTCCAGCTGTCAGAACTGGACTTGAGCTATCTTTCTCTAGTGCTGCCTCGGAGAAGGTGAGGCCTCCGGGGTGGCCAGAAAAACTGTTATTCGACAGTCTTTGCCTTTCTTTGGACTCTATGAACCTGGCCTAGGACACAGCCACGGAACAGAGTTCACATCAGTTCATTCTATTGATTTCCTTAACTCTCACGAAAGTTACACACACCACACATGAGCACTAGGAATTCCAAGCTGGGGCCTTCATCATCTCCTGTGTCTACTAGAGGGGGTGCATGGAGAGGCAGGGTGACAAGTCAGAGTGCCTATCCCTGCCAGCCTGCTTTCTGGCTTTCTCCATCCTTGCCATGCAGCTCATAGGCAAACCAGCAGTTCCCTCAGCAGCCACATCCAAGGATGTGGAGAGGACTGAATTGGATGTACCTAGTGCAGCTCTGAGACAGTTCTCAGGAAGTCTGATCTTGGCTTGCCTATTTCCCAGCATTTCAGGAGGGGAGGTGAAAGTGGCTTCAGAGTGGCCCTTACTTCTTGGGATCCAAATGATTCCAAGGGCTTTTGAACTAGCATGGCAGGATGCACCCATAGGCTCAGAACAAATTTAGGAAGCAGGGGTGCTATTGCAGAGGGCGGGGCGGGGCGGGGGTGTCTGTTTTGAGCACTAGTACTTTGATTCAGGTGATCAGAAACAGCTGAGATGGTCTGAGTACCAAAGCATAACTACCCAGAGGCAGAGGAGATGACTCAGTCAGTAAAGTGCTTCACACACAAACACAGGGACCTGAGCTCAGCGCTCAGCACCTACATTAAAAAAAAAAAAGCTGACAGTGGGGCTGGAGAGATGGCTCAGTGGTTAAGAGAACTGACCACTCTTCCAGAGGTCATGAGTTCAATTCCCAGCAACCACATGGAGGCTCACAACCATCTATAATGTGATCTGATGCCTGCCTCTGGTCTGCAAGTGTACATGCAGGCAGAACACTGTATAATAAATAAAATAAAAAATAAATAAATAAATAAATCTAAAAAAAAAAAAGCTGACAGTGGTATGCAGCACTGGAGAGGTGTATACCAGAGAATGCCTAACAGGCTTGCTGGCCAACTTGTCTAACTGAATTGGTGAGTGTCAGGCTCTGTGAGAGACCCTATCATCTCAAAAATACGGTGGATAGAAACTGAGGGAGACTCTTGGCATCAGTGTCTGGCTTACACACACACACACACACACACACACACACACACACACACACACACACACACACACACACTCCACATTCCATGTAACCACTCAGGAAACTGGTCTATCTCTTGCCTCGTCTCTGGATGCCAGTGACCCCAGCCCTACTTGGATCCTTGGGCCCTGTTTCAAAGTCCCAGTACTATGGCTGAGACCCTGCTCCATGTTAACAGGCCTGAAGAAGCTCCTGGTCTAAAATCATCTATTCTTTAAAAAAAAAAAAAAAAAGGAAAGCAAAAGGTTTTGCTTGCATTGACTGTGCTCTGGATGGGTGGCCCCTATGTGATGCCTCCCACCCATTTCATCTGCCCAGCTCTGTGTCAGCTCAGAAACACTGGTTCTACAGCCACTTGTAAGGAAAGCAATAAGCTTCTGTGACATGGTTCCTTCTAAAGCAACTAATGTCATAGCCTTCTGTGTATGTGCACTCTGTCTCTCTGTCTCTCTGTCTCTCTGTCTCTCTCTGTCTCTGTCTCTGTCTCTGTCTCTCTCTCCCTCCCTCCCTCCCTCCCTCCCTCCCTCTCTCTCTCTCTCTCTCTCTCTCTCTCTCTCTCTCTCTGTGTGTGTGTGTGTATGCACACACGTTGGTAGAGTATGTGAGTGCAGGTACCCATGAAGGCCAGAGCCATAAGATACTGGAACAGGAGTTACAGATGGTGGTGAGACGTCCGACGTGGGTCTAGACATCGAATCGAAGTCCTCTAGAAGAGCAGCAGGCAGTGTTAATCCTGAGCCACCTCTCTACCATCTCTGCTCTTCTACCCAAGTTTCCTTTTAAAGCTCTGCCTTCTTCCCGTTGGGTCCAGGCCCACTTGGTGCTCTCCCCTTCAGACAGCTGTCTGCTGAGCTGACACGTCCCCATGGCAACGGGAGCTGCGCATGCGCTTCTGCAGTCTGCCCCACCATTGTCTTGTGGCTTAACCTTCCAACCACTCCATGATGTCACCTCGTATCCTGGAACCACATGAAAGCTTTGCCTGCTTTAAATGGCATGAAGCTGTACAGCTCATTGCCCACCTAAGCTGACTGTCCCTGTTGAGGCTTTGGGTCCCCAAATGAAATTTTTCCCATCCAGGTGATGAGTTCTCTACTTCCTACAAGTACTTTTAAAAAGATAAAGATTATAAGTAGATCTTCACCCTGCCTACAAGACATGCAGGGATAAAGATAGAGCAGATAGAGTAGAGATTGAGGGACTTTCCAACTAATGTCTGGCCCAACCCAAGACCTACCCCATGGAAGAGAGCCAACCCTTGCCACTATTAAGGATGCTCTGCAATGCTTGCAGGCAGAAACCTATCAAAGTTGTCCTCGGAGGGGCTCCACCCAACAGCAGTTCAAAACAGATGTTGAAACTTACTGCCAAACATTGGACGAAGCATAGAGAGTCTTGTGGGAAAGTGGAGGAAGGATAAAAGGACCTTAAGGTGATAGGAGCTCTACAAGACCAACAAACCCAATTAATCAGGGCCCAGTGGGGGCCTGTGGAGTCCAAAGCACCAGCCAAGGACCACGCATGGACCGGACCTAGGTTCTCTACACAGATGTAGCCCAGTGGGCAGGTCAGGCTTCATGTGGGTCCCCTAGTAAGGGGGGGCTGTCTCTGACATGGATTCTGTTGCTGCTTTTCAATCACTACCCTCTGATGGGACTGCCTTGTCAGGTGCCAGAGGAAGAGGATGAACTCAATCATGATGCGACTTGATGAGTTGGGGTGGGTGGGTAGGGGGCTCCCCTTTTTTGAGGAATCAGGGAGTGAGGAAGGATAGTGAGGGAGAGACTAAGAGGAGAGGAGGGAAGGGCTATGACCAGGATGTAAAGTGAATAATTGAATTAATTAATTAAAAAAAATAAGTAGGTTTTTCAGCTGGGCTGTGGTGGTGCACATCTTTAATTCTAGCACACAGGAGGCAGAGGTAGGCAGATGTCTGTGAGTTTGAGGCCATCCTAGTCTACAGAGATCATTCTAGAATAGCCAGGCTACACAGAGAAACTCTGTCTTGAAAAGCCAAAATAAATGATAAATAAACAAATAAACAAATGTAGATCTTCAGAAGTAAGTAACAGGAACAAAATGCCACTGCAAAATTAGACTCCAGCTTTGAGTCAGTACAAAGGAAAACAAAGCTAAAATAAGAGAGGGGTCTTTCTTTTCCAATACTGCCAACATTCAGCTGTGAGTGCTGGCTGCCTAGAACCCTATGTTGAGGATTCTGAGGCCAACTCTGAGGTGAGCCGGAAATACTCTCACTATTAATTAATGACTCAAGAGCACAACCAGAGGATGGCAGCAAGTGAGACACTTAGCCAAACTTGTTGGGGTCATTGGCACAGGCTTCAGAGGTCAAATCTGGACTCATGCCTTGGGTCTATGTCTAACATTCTGAGGTTAACACTTATCGCCTGTTAAAACAGGGATGGCAACATCTCTAACAAAGTACCAATACATCCATCAAATGAAGTGATTTTGAAAGACATAGCGGCACTCTACACATTGTACATGCTACACATTGTACATGCTACACATTGTACATTGTACACACACTCCTGAAAATACTCCTAAGACTTAAAAGTTTGTTGATGTCAATTTTATATATTCTATTAAAATCTGTAAACCTGGTCCTGATGGAGGAGGATCTGGGTAGCCATCAGTTGATGACCAATACTGTACTTCTGCCTACTGATCTCCACCCCCAGTAGCACAGCACTGGCAGGCAATGGGGAAGCTAAGTGGCTCCAGATTAAATTCTTAGCTTCCCTAAAATAAGTGCAGGCTGAGTCACCCCTTTATTCCCAGGCTCCTTTGAAAGTTGAAGAGGATGTCACTGTTCAGAAATAGCCTTCACATTCCAACGATGAACTGGCTCTCCAAAGAATACAAGGTCTCCTGAGCAGAAGTGGGTGAGCACACTGCTGTGGGTGTCGGTTCACTGAAAATGACTTCAAAGGTTATGCATGGAAGCTTAAATGGACCACTGCTTGGGATGCATGGGAGCCACCAAAGAAGTCTTCTGGAAGTTTAACAGTTTTGGCAGTGGTGGGTACCAAGGACTAGGAAGGCTCACCCCTTCTCATCCCATCACACCGCAGCCCTTGAGAAGCCACACATCTCCAGGGCTCCCCACTATGCATGGGACCAAGTATCAGTCCCTGCCTCGGACACTACCCTACCCTGCTGGCCTTATTTCCCAGCAGGCTCTAGCCACAATGACTTCAGGATACTTCTTGACACTCTTCCGTTCCATGCCACACCTATCAACTTTGTCCACACTCCTCCCTTGACCCTACTAGGGGACCGGTGAGTCTGTGACTCTATGGCATGGACATCAGGACAGAAAAGCAATGCCTGGCATTAGGGAGGTGCGCTGGAACTGTGGGCAGCTGGTACAGAGCAGCAAGAGTATGGGTTCGGCATGGAACCCTGTCAATTCCAGACAAATCACCTCTCAGCTGAGCCTTGAGCCCCTGTGGGAATAAGCACCTGCCCTGCTCACTCACTCTCCAGCATGATAAAAGTGGCAATTTTGTCAGCTAGGGACAACTGTGACCACATAGAAAATTTTCGTTCATCATTTATGGTAAGTTAGGAACAGCCCACATTAATGAAGAAAAGGCAGATGGCAGAGGTACAGGTGGCTGAGTTCTTGTCCCAAGTTCCGCTAAGGTATGTCTCAACGCCTTTAACCAGCTTGGGAGTGATGCTTAATATTGATCACATGGTAATGTGGAATGCTGTCTTGCTTTCTCCTTTCAGATAAAAGACAGAGGGACCTGTGATGCTGAAGGTTCTGTGAGTCAAAGGAAGTTACATGTGAAACCAACACAGAGGGCTATAGTGAATTGGCTCTTCTGCACGTGCTTCTGACGTCACTTCCCTTGGGGACCAGCTTCTAATGTCATTTCCCTTGGGGCCCAGCTTCTGACGTCACTTCCCTTGGGGACCAGCTTCGATGTCACTTCCCTTGGGGCACAGCTTCCGACGTCACTTCCCTTGGGACCTGTTTCCACAGGTTGAGGCAGAAGCAGAGCAGGCTGCAGACACAGGGTGACAGTGGCATGGATCCAGGGTTGTGTCGTTTTTCTTTTTCTTTTTTTTTTTCTTTCTTTCTTTCTTTCTTTCTTTCTTTCTTTCTTTCTTTCTTTCATGTGTGTGTTTCAAGACAGAGTTTCTCTGTGTAGCCTTGGTTTTCCTGGACTCACTTTGTAGACCAGGCTGGCCTTGAACTAACAGCGATCCATCTGCCTCTGCCTCCCAAGTGCTGGGATTAAAGGCATGTGCCGCCACCACCTAGCTTTGAAGTCTTCACTTCAGCTCCTCAGAAGGCAACTCACTCAGTCTTTAGAGAGGAATCAAGTCAAAGATATGTCGCTAGGGCAGCCTTTGAAAATGACCAGTGTACCGATATGGAGGAAAATTGTGGACACAAAGAAGGGAGATGATGCTGAGACACACTGAAGATGGCTCTCTGTGCACTAAGGAAAGTGATCCTGATAAAAATCCTTCTTCACATCCCCACAGCCCTCAGAAGAAACCAAGCCTCTCTAGCCACCTCCCACTGCAATCACGCATTTCAGACTTCCGGTCTCCAGAACTCACTGATAATAAATTGCAGGCAAGGGAAAGAGACAGGAAGTTAGTTTGTAGCCCCTTCCCCCCACCCACACCCACCCCACCCCCCACCCCACCCCCCCACCCCCCCACCCCCCCACCCCGCGCCAAACCTCTTTTTAAATGCTTTCCCTGCTGAGTCCCCATCAGTGGGCTGCAGCACCTCAGCTAGACCATATGGAAAACTTCTGGAAAACTCTCACACATACATATAGCTGTAGGGACCTTGTATAAATGGGCCCCAGCAGCAGCTCAGCTAAAACTGCAGAGACCCTCCATCCAAAGACTGTTCACGTATGGCAACTCCACATAGCTTGTGCACCGAGGACAACCCCAGTCCAGCTGGTGTCCTTTGCTCAACACAGCTTCGAAGTTTTTCCTCAGACAGCATGACAGGTAGCCGCTGTCTGCATTTTATATACAAGATGAAGTTTTTGCCACCCCAGGCCCTAGGCATCACCTTTTTTGAGAAATCTGTACTTTTGTAGGGAATTCTGGTATTCATAATTAAAAATAGAAAAATTCAACAAGGCTTAATTTTTATAAGTTTTTGATTATGTATATGTGTTGGGGGTGGGGTGTATACACGGAAGTGAAGGTCCCTGCAGAGGCCACAGGCATCTGGATCGCCCAGAGCTGGAGTTAAAGGAGGTTGTGACATGTGTGACAGGGTGCTACGAATTGAACTCAGGTCCTCTGCAAGAGCCATCTTCCCAGTATTCCCCCATCCCCATCAAGGTTTAAAAGAACAAATCATTAATGCTGACAGTTAACACTGAAAGGAACCAATCTCTGATAATAGAAAAATGGGAAATTCAGTTGAGCTTCTGATTCTTTTGCCTCCATCTCCTAAGAGCTGGGATTACAGACACTGACCACCACGCCTGGTTTTCACAGTACTGGGGATTAACCTCAGGGCTTCGTGCATGCCAGTTAAACACTCTACCAATAGAACCACATCTCCAGCCCATCAAAGGGGGCTATGTGATCATTCCTGGGGCACTTGGCCATGACCAAGATTATCACAGTAAGGAGAAGTGGAGTCCAGGGATGCTACTGGATATCATGTGATGCACGGGGCAGCCACAGCAGAGAATGATCTGGCCTGAAACGTTAATGGTCCCACAGAAGCAAAACCCTGAATTTCATCGAAGGCTTCTCTGTCTCCATGTAGTTGCTAAGAAGCAGCCCAGGCAGAGCATGAGGGGGTCAGGACTTGGAAGTAGAACCCGCCCATCTACAGAGCAAACAATTTGAGTGGCCACACTGCTCTCCCTGGCATCATCACCATGGTTTGTTTTGTTTTAATTTGATTTCACAATATGGCTGTCTCTCTAAACCTTGAGCAATTTGAAAATATTACAGAGACACCAAAGGTCCTGCCTCAAAAGAACAACAACAATAATAATTTTATATATTAAAATAACTGAAAGCTCCCGTGTTGTTTTTGTTGTTGTTTGAATTGCAATAATTTGTTCTTCACTTCAGATTTGCTGTGTAGAGTGGATGGATTGTCCCTCTCGCCTCCTGCCCATTCAGAATCACTATGGCGAAATAAGTGAGTGAAAAAGCAAGATAAATAAATCAACTCTATCAGTTACTTGTCCCATCACTGCCCCACAAAACCCTGACTAAAGCATCTTTAGGAAGGACAGGCTTACCTGGGCCTCCAGTTCCAGGGATACAGTGGACCACCAGTGGGCGGGGCTGGTGGCAGGAGTGTGAGGTGGCAGGGATACAGTGGACCACCAGTGGGCGGGGCTGGTGGCAGGAGTGTGAGGTGGCAGGGATACAGTGGACCACCAGTGGGCGGGGCTGGTGGCAGGAGTGTGAGGTGGCAGGGATACGGTGGACCATCAGTGGGCGGGGCTGGTGGCAGGAGTGTGAGGTGGCAGGGATATGGTGGCCCACCAGTGGGCGGGGCTGGTGGCAGGAGTGTGAGGTGGCAGGGATACAGTGGACCACCAGTGGGCGGGGCTGGTGGCAGGAGTGTGAGGTGGCAGGGATGGACCACCAGTGGGCGGGGCCGGTGGCAGGAGTGTGAGGTGGCAGGGATACAGTGGACCACCAGTGGGCGGGGCTGGTGGCAGGAGTGTGAGGTGGCAGGGATACGGTGGACCATCAGTGGGCGGGGCTGGTGGCAGGAGTGTGAGGTGGCAGGGATATGGTGGCCCACCAGTGGGCGGGGCTGGTGGCAGGAGTGTGAGGTGGCAGGGATACAGTGGCCCACCAGTGGGCGGGGCTGGTGGCAGGAGTGTGAGGTGGCAGGGATGGACCACCAGTGGGCGGGGCCGGTGGCAGGAGTGTGAGGTGGCAGGGATACAGTGGACCACCAGTGGGCGGGGCCGGTGGCAGGAGTGTGAGGTGGCAGGGATGGACCACCAGTGGGCGGGGCTGGTGGCAGGAGTGTGAGGTGGCAGGGATACAGTGGACCACCAGTGGGCGGGGCTGGTGGCAGGAGTGTGAGGTGGCAGGGATACAGTGGACTACCAGTGGGCGGGGCTGGTGGCAGGAGTGTGAGGTGGCAGGGATACAGTGGACCACCAGTGGGCGGGGCTGGTGGCAGGAGTGTGAGGTGGCAGCAGCTTGTGGCTAGAGGTCCCACTGCATTCATACTTGGGAAGTAGAGAAAAATCAATGCTGGCATCTTCCTTTAGTCAGCTGGGACCCCTGCCCACGGAATGGTGCCATCAACGATTATAGGGTGCGGCTTCCCACTTCAGTTAACTAAGAAACTCCTTCACAGACATTCCTGGAGGCTTATCTCTCAGACTCTATCAGGTTGACAATCAATATGAATCACCACACCCACTATCATAACATCATCCAAGTATCCAGACTAGGAATGAGGTGATTGGAACTGCTGTATGAGTCATCCAGTGCTCACTAGGGCGCACCATCTTGCTCCACAGTTGTAAGATCTATGCATTACTGAAGGCTACTTTTCAATGTTGTTTTTAAGGAGTGTCGAAGGCTAATATTTCTTTTTTATTTTAAATTTATTTTATTTTATGTTTGTAAGAATTTTGCCTGCACATATATAAACATACATACATACATACATACATACATACATATATACATAAATATCACATGCATGCCTGGTACTTGCAGAAGCCAGAGGACAATGGTTTCTCTAGAGCTAAAGTGAGAGAAAGCGCTGAGTTGCCACGTGGGATCTGTGCCATGTGTTGGGACCTGAGGTTCAGGTCTTCTGCGAGAGCAGCAGTGCTCTTGACTGCTGATCTATTTTTCCAACCCTGAAGGCCAACATTTTTGTGCTGTTTTAAAACTCAGTATGGCAAAATTTCTCTTTCAGCTTTTGCAGTTTTATGGTATTGAGATGCTGAGGCAGAGAAGAGGAATGGCGGAGAGCGAGAAGATGCACTGCTTTCTCCTTCCACGTGTCCTCCGTGATCAAATAGACAGCAGGCCATTTCTTGCTCCTTTCTGAAAGGACATGGTTGGTTTCTCTTGGAATAAATATTTCTGGTTGGTGGTGGTAGTTTTGGTTTTCTGCAGCACCAAGAAATGCACAGTGAACACCTTACATTCCAGATGGCTGCTCTAACAACACGCAAGACCACGCTCCTTCTTATTTTATATTTTGCATTTTGTTTGTTTTATTTTTTAAGATAAGTGTCTTCTATGTACTTCAGGCTAGCTTTGAACTCTTGATCTTCTTGCATCTGCCTTTCAAGTACTGGGATTAAAGTTTAGGCCACGACGCACAGCGTCACAAAGCATTTCTTGAAAATACATATTACCATAGCAAGGAGGCACGCATATCGTCCTCTCCCACATGTCCTGTGGCCTTGCAAATGAGCTATTTCAAATCAAAATCATGCTCCAGGGTGACTGCTCAGTACCGCCAAGCCTGATGGTCTTTGTTGTTTCTTCCCCAGAACCCATGTCATAGAGAGAGAGAACTGATCCCCACAGGTTGTCCTCTGACCTACCTACAGACAGACAGACACACACACACACACACTGTAATTCAATAAATAAAGTCAAAGCATTCTCTCTTACCTCCTTGACAGAAACATTGATGGGTTGGATTTTAAACCTGTTTGTGAAGATGGCCCTATGTGAAGGACTTGGTCTTGCCAAAAGACAAACACACACAAGCAGTCCAATTAAGTGTGAATTTCACATACACAACAGACACCTGTTTCTATAAATGCATCCCATGCAACAGCTAGGTACCCTATGGCTTAAAGTGCTAAAAGCAGGGATGGGACAGGGATGAGCCAGGCTGAAGGAAGAGGTGTTTTCCAAGGGAGATGCGAACATTTGTCACACAAATCTGGGGAGAGGTCTTCATGACGACTCAGATCCCCACTGTGACAGAAAGCCCCAGGTCCCTGTTTCAGCCGACACTTCCAGCTATAATCTACCCCAGCTCCACACATGGAATGAGAAGGTGGGATCAAGTGAACTGCTTAGATTTTGGTCTAAACAACATGCCTCTTGGAGAGGTAGAATTATCCTACTCTGATTGTCCTGGTGACCACACAAATTTATAGCCTTTTAAATTCAGACATCAAGAAAAGTGATGTCAGGTTTGCTTTCTGTTCACTAATTCTCTTTTTTAGAGGGATTACAGTTTGGATTTCTTACCGAGAACTCCTGATTGCCCTAGCTTGCTGGAGAAGACACTGATGCTAAGGGCAGCCTTGACTCTGAGCCCAGCCTGTGTTGCTGTTGTTATGTTGGTGTTGTTTATTTATTTTTTCTAACAATATACAGATCCCAAAGGCTCTTGAGTCTATGACAAACAGGCTTTGTGTGGGCACATCTCACCCATCTGTCAAAAATACATAAATGTATTTGTGTCCTACTTAGGTCTGAGCTGTAGTACCGTCCACACCCATCCCGTACTTTAATGCTTTAGGGTTAAATAAATTGTACCCTGAAAGACATAAGTGGAAAACTGATGGCTCAGGATGGGGCTGAGGGAGACTGGGGAATGAAGCTCATCAGGTCTACTTTCAAATCTCATTATATGTGGTTTAAATGACTGTGGATATTTAGACAGCAACAGATCTTTTCCAAAAGAGTTTTGGGTTCTCTTGTGAAGGCAGATGTTTCTAGGCTTAACTTCCACGAATCAGTTGCCTGGAGTTGTGAATTACTGGCTGCTCCTGTCCCTAGCAGCCTGGCCTTTCTCCTTTACTGTGTTCTTCACTGTTCAGCCACACTAATAAGCTTTACCCTACTGCCCAGAATTCCACACAGTTCTTACTACTCAGATGATTGGAAAGTCTGGGAAATCACCTAACCTCCACAGGATAGAGTAGCCATCTTTTGCTCAATTGTTGGACCTCCAGAATACCTGTCTCTAAAAGGGAAGACAACCAACTGAATGAAAGTGGCTTCCGTAGGCTCACACATTTCAACACTTGGTCATTGGCTAATAGAACTGTATAGGAAGGATTAGGAGGTGTGGCCTTGTTGGGGGGGGGGTGTCACTGGGGATGGGCTGTAGGCTCAGTTTGCTTAACAATTATATTTTATTATGAACTTATTAACTGGGAGTACCTCACTTATAGCCCGAATAAACAATAGGAAAAGGAGATTTAAAATACAATAATGAAACCATAAGGATCTCAGTTCCAAAGAATGATTCTTCTGGCGTAATCAGCAGGATTTCTTTTGCTGGAACCTGAAGCAACCAGAACCTGGAACCTCAGCCAGATCCCAGAGCTCTGAAGCCTTCCATCAAGCGGTTCTCTTTAGGGGCTTCTCGAAGTGGAGCGATGAACAGCCAAAACTATCCCAAGCCTCCAAAGGCCCCGCCTCTTGTTTTTGGCTCACATTTATAACTCCTCTCAGAATTTATTCAAGAATGTTTTTCAGCGGGTTAATAACCAATCTCCCCTACATGGTGGTTTGACTTCTAAGAGGATAAACATCGCCTGCCCTCTCACAAGTCTTTTTCTCATCCCCGACTTGTGATCTAAACAAAAGACATGTTTATTTCTCCTTCAATGGGCTTTAAGATTTCAAAAGCCTGCAGTATTTCTAGTTAGCACTCAACTCTCACTTTCTGTCTCATGGTTGTGTCTGAAGGTGTAAGCGCTCAGCTCCCGCTCCAACACCATGCCTGCTTGCCTGCTGCCATGTTCCCCACTATGGTGGTCAATGATCATGAACTCACTCTCTGAACTGTAAGCCCCCAATAAACCATTTCTTCCATAAATTGTCTTGGTCTTGGTGTCTTAGCACAGCACTGGGAAAGTAAACAAGACACCCGGTTCGCTTAAAAAGATCCCTTTACTGGGCCAGGCTTCTTCCAGCTTCGCTTAGGAAAGCATAGAGAGCTGCAGCCAGCCAGAGGCAGGTAGGAACACCTAAGCAAGAAAGGTGGTAACTGGGGTTGGAAATCACTTTCACCTTGTCCCCCTCTTCTCTGTGTTTTCAGAGCCAATGCTTTCTCTTCATTCCCTCTTGTCAGACCCAGTGTGGCTCTGATGCTAATAAGGGTGGGGTAAGGATGTGTCTGGCAGTTGGGAGGATCCCAGCTCCCACGGTGTTTTCATTTGTCTGCACCACGCTCATCTGTCTACTGTTAGTATGGTGGAGTTCTGATGGTTTGAGCACGCATGTGCGGACTTCAATGCTCACGAACACGCCTCACCCCATTAGAGATGGCAACTGCTATCAAGTCAGGGGGCAGAAACTCAAGGAAGCTGCGTGCCTGATTCCATGCCACTTGCAAGGGCCATCTTTCTTAAATCCCAGCCTCACGCTCTTGTCACTTACGGAACCCACACGTTCTCACAGCCACCCAAAGCCTGAAGCCCTGACTGGTATTTATTGGCCTCAATGTTGTCAACATCAACACTCAAATTCAGAAAGAGAAAGGAAGGAAGGAAGGAAGGAAGGAAGTCTCCTGCCTTTGTCCATGGGGTTAAATTTTCAAGCATATGTTTTTCTCTTAAGAATAACATTTTTTGGTAACCCTCAAAGTTTTACATTTCAGCCCTGAACTTAAAAATAAAAAGAACACTTAGATGACTGGTTATAATTTAGCAGGCTGGGGAGAAGAGGGATCCCACCACCTAGAATAGTAAATAAACCAGTAAAAAGGCTACTTAATTTTCCAGCAAAAAAAGTGGGGAGGGAAGGGTGTTTACAAAGACCTTAAAGACATGTGGCCAAACACAGAATGTCAGGCTCAAAGGCCCTCAGAGTAATGAAATCATCTGCAGTGGGGGACGTAAGAAATGGAAAACTGCACTCTGAGGGCTTTCATCCAGCTCTGGGGCTTTAATCTTAGGGCTCAAATGGCTTTTCTTTGTGCTTCCAT
This sequence comes from Acomys minous, assembly GCF_964271855.1. Classification (NCBI taxonomy): domain Eukaryota; kingdom Metazoa; phylum Chordata; class Mammalia; order Rodentia; family Muridae; genus Acomys; species Acomys minous. Next base: position 152,168,576 of record NC_140483.1, on the reverse strand, counting down.
GTTAGGCAAGGAAAAGGTGCTGGCCTCCCTCCACCTCTCTTGCAGCTTATATGATACTAGAGGTATTGAAACTTAAGGCCAAAGATGAGCCCAAAGTATGTTTAATAAGTGTTCACGCACTGTGCAAATGGGCTATTCTCTTTTCTCCATGTCTTTCACTCTTGTACAAGTGTGTGTGTGTGTGTGTGTGTGTGTGTGTGTGTGTGTGTGTGCATGCTCACATGTGTATTGCGGGTTTACAAGCATGTGAATGTGTATGTGTACATGTATGTTTGTGCACGCACGTATAATGACCAAAGGATAACTTTGGCTGTCATTCTCCAAGTGCTATCACCACTCCCCCACACCTCTTTGAGACAGGGTCCCTCATTGGCTTGGAGCGAGCCCCCCAGGGATCTGCCTGTCCCTTCCCCTCACTACACCCCCCTCCCCAAGCACTGGGATTAAGTCTCACCACATCCAGCCTTTTCCCATAGGTTCTAGGGATCGAATCCAGGTCTTCATGTGTGCGAGAAAGGTGCATTATGGACTGAACTGTCTCTCCAGCCCCTGCCGGTTTTTTGTACTTCTCTCTTTAGTAATCACCTTGTGAACATTTCAACTCAACACAGGACTGCTGGGAAATAGGGAGATAATAATTAACCCAGGACACACACAGGACACACACAGCGTGGACATGGCCTCTCGACACCAACCTCTGCTCCTCTGGCCTTTTCTGTCTGATAGAGGTCTCCGCTGCATGGAGTTCCCAAGCCCGGCGTGCGCCTGAGAGACCTTCCCCTCCACCCAGCACCCGGTGCTGTGTGGCCCGTCACCCACAGTCTGCCCTTGTTCTCTTAGGCTCCATTCAGTACAGTGCAGCTTCTGTGCTTTGTATTATACGACAATTAAGAGACTGGGTGAGTCTGAATTCCCCCCCAGAAATGAAGAGCTGGCTCCGACAATGGATGCTACAAATAGGGATGCCTGGATGACATCCTTGGGAGAATAAACTCCTTTTGCCTATGCCAACGACAGGCCATGCTTGTGTGCCCCGATGCAGGCTGGGGAGGATCCTTAACTATACTAAGCAGTCACACAGCAGCTGCCGCTCGTCCCGGCATCCTGTCAGAGTCACCCATGGGTGAAGCAGCTGTTGTGAACTCTGCTAAAGGTGTTCCCTGGAGACTTGGCTGATTTGCAGTGAGCTATAGATAACATCACCATGTCACGGAGTTCTCGCCAACCCCCCCCTCCCTTCCCGTCTCCCCTTTCCCCCTACGACTGCAACTGGAATTATAGCTAGTTATCATGTGGGGTTTACACATGTGTGTGTGTGACAGGGTGCTCACTTGTGCCAGAGGTTGACTTCAGATATTTTCTATCAACACCTTATTTTTTGAGGCAGAATCTCTTCACTCAACTGGTGGCTCACTATTTCAGCTAGACTGACTGGCTTGCCAGTAGGCACCAGGAATGTGTCTCTGCCCACCCCTCCCCTAGGCCCCCAGCATTGGGGTTACAGGGCCATTCCACCATGCCTGGTTCTTATGTTGGGTGTCAGGTCCTGGCGTTTGCATAACAGTCATTTTATCCCCTGAGCTATAATCTCCCTAGTACTAGAAATCTCCTAGTCTCACAGAGCTGCCTTCAGACAACTTCCTCAAGGGAATTGTATAGAGCATAGTGTGGGCCAGCTGAATCCAGTGCAAACCACCCAACCCGCTCAGCATCATCAAGGGCACCTGGCTCTCCCAGCCAATTTCAGGTCCTTGCAAACCCTCATAACCTGTTCAGACAACCCAGGCAAAGCCTTTCCAGTTACTCATCGAATCCCAAGCAAAGTTTCCTCAAAGTTATCTCCAAGGGAGTAACAGACAAAATGTTCACTTTATTTAGGTAGAAGTGAACAAGAGCTCAAGGTAAATGATGGCTTCCTCCCACAAATCACTAAACTCTAGAGGTCAACCTCAGGACCACTAAATTACATCCCAGAAAAGGCCTCCTGTCGGTCAGCTACCCGATGATGTGTGGATGCTCCTGCACTGTCTTTGGGCTAGGCTGCCATGAGTTCTTGCTGAATGGGGCAGGATTTACATTTGTTTGTTTAAACTCTGAGGCATGCCATGATGAGCATAGGGCGCTTGTGGAGACTCAGACCTTTGTCTTTCTTTACTATTGATCTTCTCCAACATTAGCAATGGTTTTGAAAGTGTGTCCCCCAGAACAGCAGCTGCAGCTGGAAACAGCTGGGAAGTTGGTAGAAAAGCAAATTCTTCAGTCTCCTTCCCATGACCACTCACTCAGACTCTGGGAATGGGGGGCAACAGCCTGTGCTTTAAGGAGGTCTCCAAGTGATCCTAGGGGGAACCAGCATCATTGTTCTATAGCATGCACACACACATACATGCATGCACACACACACACACACACACATGCAGGGTGAGATGTGACATAGGCTCAGACTTGCATAGCTGATATAACTTGCATACCTTGGGTAAATGTTCTTTAAGATACTTCTACAACAACAGGGCCTCTGGAGGTCCTGCTCATTTACAAAGTAGCCACCCGTCAGCATGTGAACACACTGACTTACAATCATATCCATGGCTGCAAGGGCTTGACCTGGTATCAAAACTATAGCAAAAGGGCATGAAAAAGAAGAAGAAGAAGAAGAAGAAGAAGAAGAAGAAGAAGAAGAAGAAGAAGAAGAAGAAGAAGAAGAAGAAGGAGAGGGAGAGGGAGAGGGAGAGGGAGAGGGAGAGGGAGAGGGAGAGGGAGAGGGAGAAGGAGAAGAAGAAGAAGAAGAAGAAGGAGAGGAAGAAGAAGAAGAAGAAGAAGAAGAAGAAGAAGAAGAAGAAGAAGAAGAAGAAGAAGAAGAATCAGAATCCAAGCATTTGGGTACCAAGTCATGAATCCTTAGTGAAAACACAACATGATTTTGCAACCTAACAGTGACCTGAGAGGATGCTCAGAGAACTACTTTGCTGCATCTGGATGTATGGGACTCAGCTAAGCCAGTGCATATAGAAAGCAGCCTGTAATGTTCAAAGACCCACTCATCTAAAGGTCATAAAATGCCAACCTGATGGCCAAAAAGAATTAATTGCATGTGACCACAAATCTTTTCAGTCTATAAACTCACTCATATTCTTCATTTGAGTTGGAGATCCTATGTTTAAAAATCATATTTTTGGCTTCTCTTGAAAATGAGCCGAGTAGTAACATAGACCCCACGTTCTCAGACAACACAAACCGCCTGCGTCTTTACCACCCGGTGGCAGCTGCTTTGTAGGGCCCCAACTTTCCAATCCGTGTCCCTGATTTAGGCTATACACTTGTTCCTGTAACCCACTGAGGTCACAGCTTCAATAGATCCTCACTGGGACTGGAGAGATGGTTCAGTGGAGAAAAGCGCATGCTGGGTGGGTGCGAGGACCTGAGTTCGAATCCTAGAGCACACATAAGAAGACCAGGAATGGTCTCCCATAGGGCTGTAACCCTGATGCTATGGGAAGCAGAGACAGGAGGATCACTGCAGCTCGCTGGCCTCCAGCCCAGCTCCAGGTTCAGTAAGAGACTCTGTCACAAAGGAATAAGGTGGAGCGTGATAGAGCAGGACACCCAGTGTCATCCTTTGGCCACATGTGTAACCCCCACCCCCTGCACACACACACACACACACACACACACACACACACACACACACACACACACCACACACACACACAGGAACCCTGTCACTGTCAGCCTACACTGAAAAGTCTAAGCATAAACAGATGGCACGTTCATCTGAAATTTCCTAATTTGGCAAAAATGAGGTTGACAGGGCTGTCCCTTTGGTGTCTCTTTTCTACTTCAAGACCCATGAGTTGCGAGCTGTTTATTTTATGGTAAGTAGAAACCTCTGTGCATACTAACTGGATGCAAGCTCTGAGTGTGTCTCAGGAAATTTCCCAAATCACTCGGACAGCAACTAACTCCACAGGAGTCTATCCTCATCCTCAAATCACACATGAGGAAACCAAGAGACAAGGACATAGTTCAGATACTAATGGAAAAGCTGGGGCCCAAGGCCCAGAACCCTACCAGATTGTGCAAGGCCCTGGCAGCCTTCAAGAACCCTGTCCTATGCATCGTGCCCATTTGTGTCTCAGACTAAGTCATGTCACATAAGGTCATAATTGACCTTAATGTTCCCAACAACCCCCCAAGGAATCAGTGATGAAATGGGAGCAGTTCAAAGGACCAATAGCAGTGGTTCCTAAAGTACTAACTATCCCCTATAGAGAGGCAGATGGGCCTCCACTGAGCCCTGGCTTTCTTAGATAATACCTATGCATAACCTACTACTCCCAAGTACTCTGCTTCCCACAGCACTTCAAAGTTTGGGAGAGCAGTTGCTCTTTGTCCTAAGAGGCTCAAGCCCTGACATTGCCAGATACAAACACTATCCGGAGAGTTCTATGACCCTTGTGCATGCTTTTGTGAAGGCTCTTGGGCACTCTTGGGACCTGTCATGATCCTGAGAGGTCCCAAAGTGACACCTATACACCGGGCAGCCTTGCAAATTCAAGCCAGGGCGAACCCTTCTCCACCACTAAGAGCCTTACTAGCTGGTTTCTTAGGCTTTAAGGGCACAGTGCCACCTCTGTCTCTGAGATGGAAGCAGAGGGCAGAGAAATACCCAAGATTCTTAAGTCTCCAGTTCTGTGTCAGGTATCCACCCATGACACAGGTCCACAAGGGAGGTGTGTGATCCTTCCCACAGGATCCGTGTCTGTTACTAAAAGGCATAACCTTTGGGTTTCTAACACCTCTAGGTCCCTGACTTTGGGTGCTGAGCTGAGTTGATATAAATAATAGCCAGGACTTTTTATGCAGCTCAAGCAGACCAACCTCAGCAGCAATGGTTAGTCACAGGCTGGTAGCCTCCTGGGCCCCCATTTGAACTTAAACCTCAGGGTCTTATCATTGAAAAGCTAAAGGCATTAAAAAGATAAATCTAAGGAAAATCCAATAAATGGTTTCTCTATGCCCACTCAGGACAAAGGATGGAATCAGGTGGAAGCCACCAACAAGCTAACTGAACCTTCGAGGAGGTAGAAAGGAAGATAAGACGGTGGTGAGATAGGAGGAGGAGAGGGTGGAAGCAAAGAAAGACAACTCAGGGGTGGGGAGAGAGAGAGAGAGAGAGAGAGAGAGAGAGAGAGAGAGAGAGAGAGAGAGAGAGAGAGAGAGGACAGAATCAAAGAAGGGAGGGAGCAAGAGAGAAGAATGGAGGGACGGGGGAGACAGAGACAGAAAACTTAGGCAAGAACTCAAAAGGTCCTCATTCTATGAAGGCATGGCCAAGCCCGAGTACCTCGAAGCTCACCATTCTCCTCCCATCCCAGGAGGATCTAGAATGAATATGCAACACACACACACACACCTACGCATCAGGAAAGACCAGATCTTCCCCAAACCCTTGTGTATCTTGCTGTGTGCATCTGGCTGCTCAGCTGTGCAGTGGAGTCAGAGAGACTGGCCTGCACATGTCAGAAAGAAAGCTGTGTGTAGTGCATTTGTGAGCTGTGAGGTTCTGTGCCGTTGCAGAGGGAGATCTTTGTCATTCCACAGAGCGAGTTCCTAATGTATGACGAACTCCACAGAGAGAAGTGTAGGGCAGATTAGCATTCCATATTTCAGCACACATTGATACAGTATGTTAGGGGCCTTTCCTGTGGGGCCCTTGGGATTTTCACCCAAGATGGCCTCTATGCCATTTAGTCATTTTCACTCAAGTGCAAGGAAAACTACCTCCCCCTTGGATATGGAAACATAGCATCACCCTCCCCCAAAGTCGGTTTCCATTTAGACTGAATAGCTTCTTCCCCCAAGAGAATGTTGCTCACTGGGTTAGAGTTTGAACTGGGAGTTTCCACGCTCTGAACCCAGGACTGCAAGAGTCTCCGAAGGATATAGGGCTCCTGGTTTACTCAAGTTTTCCCATTGCTATGCAATCAGTGTGCTGCTTCACGGGGGAGGGGGCTCACACTGAGCCTGTAGACTGCCTGCACAGTGCCCACCTGAGAAAGATGAGGCACCACACCCACTCTCGGCGGCAGTACCTGGCCCGTTCTGTGGGTTGAAACTCTGATTTTGGCAATGTCTGCTTAATGTTTCAACAGTTTTCTGACTTGGCCATCTCTAAAATGGTGTAGGAAAGCAATGGCTACTGTGTAAGTTTCTTGCTAGAGTCAAATGAGGCCGTATATGTTTAAAAGGGTTTCATGAGCAGCTAGAGTGATGGATCGGCAGCCAAGAGTCCTGTCTGTGGTTTCAGAGGACCCAGCCTATATGGAGCAGTACACAATCACTTGTAGCTCCAGTTTCAAGAGACTCAACTACCTCTGGACATCTTGTGCACCTGCACACACATGTTGCACACAAACTCACACATATACACATGAGTAAAAATAGATTTTAAAAAAGAATTTGTGGGGGCTGGGAAGATGGCTCAGTGGGTAATGTCCTGGCTGTGCATGGAGCCTCATGTTCAGCTTCACAGCACCCATGTAAAAAGCCAAGCGTGGGGGCACCTGTCTATACTCCAGTGCTAGAGGGCAGAGGCAGTCTAGCAAATTTGGGGAACTCTAGGTTTGGTGAGAAACTGTCTCAGAAAGACAAATAAAAAACAAGAGGAAGCCACTCAACATCCACCTCTGACCTCTACACACAAAGGCAAAGGCAAGTGCATTTACACACACTTCACACACACATACACATGCACACAGGTAACACACACACATATACACACATACACACAGATAATATGCATGTACACACAACATACAAATGTACACACATGACACACATAACACACATGCATACCGCACACATGGGCACACAGGTGCACACAGATAATACACATGTACTCTCCCATACCCACACACACATATAAATGCATGCATGTACACGTACAATACAACACACAAATACATACACACCGATAGCACACGCATGGCACACTTGTGTGGACACAACACATACATGCACACATATACACATGCACGCACGACACACATACACGTGCACACAGATAACACACATATGTATACACGCAAACACACACTTCAGTCTTTCATCAGATTCATGCTGCTAACTACTGACTTAACTTCTTGCTTTTGCCTTTCTCTTTCTCACACTAATTGTTCCAAATAAATAATAAGCAAACAAAAATAAATCAATGCCCAGTGGCTGTTGGCAAGGTTATGATGTTAGTTTCTCTGTTATTTTATCCAGGCTTTGTTTTAGCCAAGCCTTGCTCAAGTGACTCTTGGGGCCGAGGATTGGTGAGAGGATTCCTCCAGACGCCTTGAGGCTGGTTTTCCCCGTCTCACACCTGAGGTCATAGGCACCTCCTACTTGTAATTGACAGTAATTGCTCAAATGCTCATCCCTGACTAGGAGCATCTTTGTGTTTAATTGAGGCCATCACCCAAACCAAGGCCTCTCTGAATGTACAACGTTCACTAACTGGCTATCCTTGTATTGTTTCTCCTCACTTGCTCTGTTGCCGGAAGCATTTCGTAAGTTCTATAGGTTGTAGCTGTGGGAGTATCCCTAGAGATGAAAGCCAAGAAGGAGGAAAGATACTTGCAAGGATGGAGTTGCTGTCTTTTGACAGGACATGAGAGCCTTCTAATCTCATTGATTAGTCTCTGGCCTGACTTAGCAGATTCAGTTGAGGCACCATAGCCACACAGTAATCCACACTGCGTGATTCCCACAGATGGTCATGAAACAGCTATCCTGGGTCATCGGACACCTGACCTTTCAAACACTAAGCTTGAGGCGGGGAGTGGAGCCACACACCTTTAATCCCAGCACTTGGTGGGTCTCTGTGAATTCAAGGTCAGTCTGGTCTACACAGTGTGTTCCAGGCCAGCCAGGGCTACGTAATGAGACACACCCTCTTTCAAAATTAAGAGTGCAAGGGCAAGGCTTTTCGTCTGGTGACTGTCAGCATTGGTGGTACCTAGGAGAGAGACACTCCACAGAAACCTACTGAACAAGCAGATGAATGGGCCCTTGGGTCCCAATCCCTGCTGTAGAGGAAGTGATGCTGGCTAGAATCTGATCTCCCTCAGCAGTGCGGACAAGAGCTCTGCTTGAACATCATCCATGGCACCTGGGGGCCAAAGCGCCTCACTTCCCTAGTCTTCAAAGACAGAAATACACCGAGATAAAGTCCTGGGCCCATTTCATAGAGGGAAAAACTGAGGTTCAGTCAAGACTGAGCAAGACCCAGAAAACCAAACAGTACAGATGTGAAGACTCATTCTTTTTCCTTTTGTCTCCAGAGGGACTTCAGGCAGGTTAAGTTCTGGGGAAGGATTGTAAGCAATCTCAGAGCCCCCTGAGAATTCTGGGAAAGTGGCCAACAGAGGCCAAGTTTGCTTAATCTGGAGAGAGTGGGGACTAAGCCAAAGTGTGGCATAAAAAATATCTACTGATGGTAGCCACAAGTTCACCCTCACCGTTCTCTTCTGTTTCTTAACATCCCCCTCACCCCACCCCCCACCACACACACACACACACACACACACACACACACACACACAGTGATAACACTTAGAAAATCTTCTCCAACACATTTTGCGGATGTTGATCCCCTTCCATTCCCGAGACACCTCAACTGCTCCTCGGTCCTTAGGATGAGCGTAGCCCCACAACTGAACAGGCATGGGTGGGTGTTCAACTTAGCTGATCAAGAGAACCCTAAGACCCTCCCCACCCAATCATTCTTGAAAACCACCTTGGCCATGGCCGAGATTCCTTAAGCCTACTTGGAAGCGATGGCCCTGGTGTTAGCTACTGTTGGCACCGTGCTTAGAGAGTGAAGTCCTTTCAAGCAGTCAGCTGTCCCCGAGGCATGCAGGGACACTGGTCACACAGAGGCAGAAAATGTGACAACTGTTACAAGCAGCCAGCGGCAGCCCATGGGAGCGGCTGAGCGTTGTGTGGAACAGACACTTGTCAACAGTTGAAGCCGCCCTTTATCCAGTTACACAAAACACCCACCAGCTCCATGGCACCATTTGTAGCAAACTCAAGACAGACGGCCACATTGCCTCTCGACACTGACTTTAGAATCCACGAGCAACTTCATTTTAACCATCCAAACGTGCATGCACTGTGTGGAAAAGAACAAACAGCCTCCCTGAGTCCGAGGACCAAGTTCAAAGATACCCTCAGAGGCCAACCGCTGTACTTCACTGTGGCCCATGCACAGTTCTCTCCTTCTGGGCATAACTTTTCAGATCAGAACAGTTTGAGGAAGGGGGTCTCCGAGCTACTGAGCCCACATCAAATATTCCTAATGAGAAAGGCCTGCATGCACTTTCCCAATGAAGACTCCATCCAAAGGCTCTTGAAAACATTTTCATACATATGTCGCTTCCAAAACATTACACAGTATTTCTCCAACAAATTTATGTGTTTCCAGGGAACTCCTGGAGCACAGGGGAAAAAGTACTTAGGTGAAAGAATGTCTGGAGATTCCTTCGTGCCAACATTCTAGCAGACCTCCTTTAATTTGCTATTATTTCATATAGCGCCAGTAACCATTCCCTCATCCGCAAAGGAAATATATAATCCAGCTGTGGTGGCTCCAGTGAAAACCACATCTGTGGAACACTGGCAGAACTGGCAAGGCCTCTCCAATCTAGGCAGTGTCAGACTAGGCAGTGTCTGAACCCAGCATGCACATGGTACCCTGCTCTGAAAGTGCAGAACTTTGCCAAAACCGGATGCTCCTTTGTATGCCGACCCAACGGTTTTCAGATAATCCACACCCATGAGAAAGAGACTCTCCTGAAATACTCCTTCCAAGCCTCTGCCCTCTCCAGGGTGGTGGCCTGTGCCAGAGGCCTTGTTAATGTCAAACAGAGGAAGGAAAACTGGCACTCCTGGATTCTGGGGGGCGGGGGTGGGGGGGTTCTACCACACAGGATAGCTGGCTAGAAAGAGAAAGATAGCCACCATGGGTCACCGTCCTCTTCCTTCTCTGGAGTTGGAAGCCAACGTACTTCTGGGCACTGGGTGATAATATTCCAGGAGTCCCCGTAACACACACACACACACACACACACACACACACACACACACACACACACACACACACACACACACACACACACACACACACACACACCTTCTGTTTAGTCTATCCCTGTATCGCGCGGCGGCAAGCATCTTATTTCTAAGCCAATTTTCCATGTTCAAATCTTCCTAGTCCCAAGTACGCCCCAGGGGTTTAGTCTACAGACATATAAAGGCAAAAGGCAGCGTCTCCAAGCCTGGACAGACTTTCACCCCAGCACAGAGCTTGAGGCTACCGGGGCTGGCATGTCGCTGGCCCCGAGCCCACGGGTCCCCGTCCACCCCAGACAATAGAGCAAGAAAATGAAATGAAAAGTGGACTTACTGCTATGGCTTGCAGCCTCTCCTTGTGCAATTCCGCCTCTGCCATCCTGGAGAAGGGCACACGAGCAGGGAAAGAAGGAAGAAAAACAAAACACACGCTGTAGTCACCCAAGGAGATGGAAGGACACGCGTGGGGGTTCGATTCGACCCTGGGGACACCCAAGGGGCGCGTGGGGTCCGCACCTAGGGGGTGGGGGGCGGGTAAAGCTGTGCGCAAGTCTGGCTCAGAGCTCAGCCTTGGGTCTCTACCGGCACGGCCGCCTGGCTGCGCCCCAGCGCCGCCGCGAACTGCAAGATCCTAGTCTCTACCGCCACCGCCACCACCGGCCGCGCCAGCCGGGGACGTGGGCCGCCCACAGCCTCCGGGAGAGCGCGCTCGGCCGCGTTAGGTCCCCGCCCTGACGTCTCCGCGCCTCGCTCCGCCCCTGGGGTGTGGGGGACCCGTGGCCACCGCCGTCGCTCGCGAGTGGGGCACCAGGAGCGCGGGTGTTCAGCGAGCTGGGGGGGTTGGGGGAGGGCGGCGCACAGCTGGTGCGCCTCGGTTAGCCACTCGCGCTGCGCTCAGGGTCTAGACAAGACCAGGCGGCGCCTCTGCTCTGAGCAGGGATGCCAGCAGTAGGGGCCTTTGGCAGAATGCGGGCCCCAGCACGTGTCCCTACATGCCGGCTGCGGCCACCCAGTATCCCCAGAGCCTTCTAGCTGGATACAGATGCATGGGCTCCACGTGGAGACGTTTCCAACAGATAAATGCCGTCTTGTCCAGGTGCTTCAGAAGGCAGGGCCTTCAAGGGCAGGGTTTATCACCCTTCTGGTGACACACCAACTATAGACAGCTCAGGGTTTGAAGCCCTCTGGCTGTCTCCCTGGACAACTAAGTCACTCTGAACCTCACTTTCCTTAATCTGAAAAAAAGTGAAGGATTACAAACGACCTCCAGAGACATCCTGAAAACTGAGTGTGATAGAAGCCTGGGGCGATTGCTCAGTGGGTAAAGCGCTTAAGGGAGTTTATATTTCCAGCACCCACGTAAAGTGGTCATGGACATACCTGCAATACAAGGGAAGCCCAAGAGCATAAGCTCAGCACTTCTCTGATGTTGGGGATATGAAGACAGCCGGATGCACAGCCCCATTAAGAAAAGTGTTAACAAGAAATAGTCCTTTTCCACTTAGCTGTGTATTTTAAAGATACCAAAAAAGGAATGATGGGTGCTGAAGGCTAGGAATACAGCCCAGGTGTAGAGTGTTCTCCTAGCCTGTACTGAATTAGCCCTGGGTTGAATTGGGGGTGGGGGCGGGGAGGGGGATAACGGCGCCAAAGAAGGTGAATGTAGATAAAGTCAAACTATATTTTAAACGGTTGACAGCAAATTGTATACGATGTATATGTAACACTAATTAGTTTTCACAAAATGGGGACGAATGGGGAGACGAGGATGGGAAAGGGCCTAGGTGACTCTTCGGAAGCCATCGTTTGTCAAGATCTGAACTTTAAAGGAGAAGAGTTAGGGTTGAGCTACCGTAATCAGTGTAATCACCTTGCTACTCTCTCGGCTAAAGAGTAGCCCAGATGAGAAGTCAAACCCAGGGGGAAGTCAGCCAAGGGCACAGATGAAGATCTGACGAGCAGAAGGGAAAAACTAAGAACTTTCCTCGGAAAGCCACAACAGGAGGACAGGGAACTCCGTCAGGGCCACGTGCTTTCCCGCGGCTCAGGAGAAGTTAGGCGTGGCACTGCGGAGGAGCAGTGTATGCTAAGCCAGGGATAAGAAACGACAGGAGGAGGAAAGCCTTCTGGAGTACCAACAGCCTCTTCCAGATCTTGGGAAATGTGGATGGAGTAGGAAGACAGTCACCGGAGAGAAAGGGTTTTTAGATCAAGTAAGATCTGAGTACTTGTGAATCAAAGGGGATGTTAGACTGGAGAGATGCTGGAGGAAAGGGAAAGACACTTTAGGCAAGGGCGGTCTCAGGCTGGACAGAGACGGGAAGAAATTTTGAGTTGGAATCCTATTGAGAAGCTGGGGGAACATTGTCTTAGTTGGCCTGCCTGTCCCCAAAGAGAGAAGTGACTGACACTGATGGAATTGGAGGGTGGAACTCCATTATATTTGAATTTATTTTATTATTATTATTATTATTATTATTATTATTATTATTATTATTATTATTATTATTTGGTTTTTCGAGACAGGGTCTGTCTGTGTTAGCCTTGGCTGTCCTGGACTCACTTTGTAGACCAGGCTGGCCTCGAACTCACAGCAATCCGCCCGCCTCTGCCTCCCGAGTGCTGGGATTAAAGGTGTGCGCCACTATGCCTGGCTCTGTTGAATTGATTTATAAAGGAGCTGTGGGAAATGGGGTGGCGGTGGGGGGGGGGGGAATCTAAAACATAGATCCTGGGCCTGGATGGCTCAGTGGTTAAGAGCACTACTGGCTCTTCCAGAGAGCCCAGGTCCAATTCTCAGGACCAATGTGGCAGCTTACAACTGTTTGTATTTCCAGTCCTAGGGAATCTGATGCTCTTTTCTGGCCTCTGTGAGCTCTGCACCACACATGTGGTGCCCAGACATACATGCAGACAAATATAAATATATATGCATATATATTTAAAATTAGATCCTAGGCAGACATCTGCATTAGAATTTTATGAACACGTGCACAGAATTAAATCTCTATGTGGTAAGATGGGGACTACAGAGTCATTTTCTTGATGGAATTTGCAGGACCAAGACTCATGACCAATTGTGTGTACTTCCACAGTGGTTTTAAAGCACCTGAGACCCACTACTCTATGGTTATATATGCCCATAGCTGAGGACTGTCAAAGCTGGCATGGCAAAAAGTCAAAGAAGGGAGGAAATTTAGGAGGTCTGATACTAGATTTGGGCCAGTTAGGAAGTATAGCAGACACAGGTTATTTTTAGCTGCCCAACTGGTCAACCCTTTCCCATATTTGGGGGGAGGGCGGCATGTTTAAACCATATGAGAAACAAGTCATAGAAGTGGAAGAAATGGCAGGCACCTGCTTCCCCAGATCTACCGGAAGCTATGCATGGCCCGCAATCTGGACTTAGCCAAACACATGCACCTGCCAAGAAGATTGAAGACAACATATTTGAGAATTCTTTCAGGCTGGTAGCTTATCTTTGGCCTTGCCCGTGAACCAAGCCTCTTCTAAAGATTTCTCAACTCTTCTGCAAGCTGCCAAATGCAATGCAAGTGCCTATTCTTTCCTTCCTTCGTCAACCAGAATCCATTTCAGTCGCTTGTAACTAAGGACCCCTAGTGGAACAGGAAGACATGTGAAATGGATGGCTGAGGCTCAGCCAACAAGCAGAAGGAGACTATTTTCTCTCCCAACACTGTTCCATTCCAATCTAAATTCTAGCATTTAGAAGCCATTGAACCCACCATAAACATAGACATGTATAACCCAAATTATGTCTACTTTTTTAGACATGGTCTCATGCAGCCCAGCCAAGCTCACTGTGTAGCTGTGGTCAGACTTGAACTACTCCTTCTCCCGCCTTTATCCCTCTGCTGCTAAGATTACAGGCGCACAGCACCACGCCTGGCTTATAGGCTGTTAGGGATCCAACATCGGGATTCTAGGTCAACATGCTACTAAGTAAGCTACACTGCCAATACACAGTCACTTTGTAGTTATACAATACTAGGTATTAAGTGATGGCTTGATTTTAGAAAGGTGTGACGGTCCATCGCCACAGCTATATTGACTACTGTTGTCCTTCCAAACATTTAAAATTTGGTGTTATACATTAGAGTAGTGCATAATCTGTGCCACCAATCAGCAGGTCCGATTGGGACACTAGGTTGTGCTGCATGAGTGCCATCCAGGTGGTGGCAGAGTTTCTTTGATAGAGGTGCCACTGTAAAGCATCACACAGACTGCATACAGAATGGTAGATATGCAAAATAAATGTTTTGTTGATAAAAGTTCCAGGGATCTATTTTAGGGCAGGAGTCCTTTGGGGATTGCAGATGAGCACAGACTGTTTTCCCTGTGGGGGAAAAACAAGAGCTTGGTAAGGCAAGAAAGACTTTGCAAAGCCCGTCCTTTAATAACAAGTCAATGTCTTGTTGGGTAGTAGCTAGGAGTGTGCCGTTTATTAGCAAGCAGAAGCTTTCCTTACCCAAAAGTGATTTAAAAGGCATGCCAGCATCTCCCAAAACATTTACGACTATGTGGCCTTTTATAACACATGCGATATGTAGGGTCTAGAGGGAGAAAAAGGACATAAAAGTAGAGGGAAGACTATTGGGGATGTAGAAGGGGAGTTGGGGGTACTAAAACAAAAAGGATAATGGGGTATGTGCACAGTGAGAGTATTATATAAATGCATGGATATGTCATCATTAAGCCTCATGGCATAGTTAGTATATATTATCTTTTAAAGTACATAATAGCTACACAGAATCCAAAGGAGGAAAACTGTACTCGGTGATCCCTTGGCTCCTGTGTTATCAGCACTTTGGAAAAGTTGATGGGCCTTCAAGGTTGTGCTGTTTTTCTCTGCGGAGTCAAATGATAGAAACGCATAGGGAGTCCCAATGGAGCATGAAGACAGAGAAAGAGTAAAGTACAGAATGCTAGAGTGAGAGATAAAACAACCTGGAGCTACTTGAGTGCAACTAGAGACCAAAGCCTCTGTGCAGCAGATTGGGTGGGAAATCCGGCTAGGCCTGCACATTGGTATCCGGGAAATGGCTTCCTTTCCTACTGGTTGGCTTTGGCAATGGCACTCTCATTTGACTGATGTGAGTCGCTGAAAGGAGCAGGGTAGCTTAAAGACAGTGAACAGGACTTAGTGTTGGGTGTTTAAGAATCATTCCACACACACCTGACCACAGTGTGCTTGGGGGATAATGTTGTTCTACTCACAAGCTAAAAACTTTGGGAAGTGGAATTAGGAGGTGGGATGTGGGCATGACATGGAATAGACATGAATTGTAAAGACAAATTGGAATTGTGGGCACCTTCTAAGGGCACTGAGAAATAGGGATAACAGATGTCAAAGGCGTGCATGGGCCTGGTGCTGCAGATGTGGTGGATCTTAAGGGCTCAGCCTAATCATTGATATATTCAAAGTTCCAGACCAGCTTGATTGCATGCCTTGGATTTATCCAAACATCATTTAAATGCATTTTCTAAATGAAAAAAGGTGGTCTATCAATATCCTTTATTTTTTATTTCATTTTACGTATGTGAGTTTTTGTGTGTATGCCTGCCTGTGCACTGCACTAGTGCAGTACCTTCACAGGCTAGAAAAAGATATCAGAATCCCTGAAACTGAATGGTTGTAGGCCATTGTGTGAATGTTGAGAACCAAACTTGGGTCCTCAGAAAGAGTTGAAAGTGCTCATAACCAACAAGCCCTCTTTCTAGCCCCAGAAATTTCTTTACTAGATTCTCCTTCTAATGATTAATGTACATCTATAGTCATCTTTTGTAGTGAATTAATTTAATACATCTAAATAAGAATACTTAAAAATTTTTTTTCCTGCCTCTACCTCATGAATGGGGATATAGGTGTGTGATGCCATCCTTCCTTTTACATGGTGCTGATGACCAAACCCAGGGTTTTATGCATGGTGGGTGAGCATTTTACCAACAGAACTACATCCCCAGCCCCAGAAGAGAATTCTCTAAGTGGTGGTAGACTAAATCTTAGGAGAAAATGGGAAAATAATTATTTCTGAGTATTTGAGGAACAAGCCCATGCCTACATATTAAAAGTGCTCAGCTGTGGAGCTAATTCCAGGTTTGAGGTGAATCAGTTACAAACTAGAAAGATCTCTGGAAAGGTCAGATCTACCCTAGCCTGGTGATCTGATGCCACTAGACACAGTTGGGTCAGTGGCTTCACAGAGAGCTTAGAAGCCAGTCCAGCTTGTCCTAGCACAATGGCCATCATGTGCCCTGTCAGCATGGAATCCCATTTTGCAGTGTGGTCATCGACACTTTCATTATTATCCATGATTCCATTATGTCCCGTGCATTCTACAAGTCAGCACTGCTGACCAGAGCAGAGATTTCCTGCAGGCTTGGCAGTGGGGAGATGATGGGCTGGTGCCACAGTTCTATCCAACCCAATGGCTGGGGAACCAAGAGTGAAGCTGGACCAGCCTAGCCTTTGTGCCCACCATCCCACAGAGGCTGTCTCCTCCTGGTGCTCAGTTCATGCAGAGGAGTCAACAAGATCGGCTCAAATGTGGCTTCTTACTGAATGAAGCGCAAAACCTCCCAGATGGGACCCCTGACAAATTACTTCCCAAGAGCAGCCTGGAGTAGAAAGAACATGAGACAGGGGCTCAAATCCAAGCCCTCATGCTCACTGAGTATGACCACATACCAGCTACCTCAGTGCTCTAGGCAACTTTCCTATGTACACATCAGGGACCACTTTTGTGTTTGTAGACTGGAAGTAGGGCGAGCCGGCTACCCACCTGCTTCTTGCTAGCACTGTGGTAAAGGGCCGGGACGAAAGACAAGACTCCAAAGCCAGTGTCTAGTTAGCTTTCTGTGCTGAGATAAAGAACCACAACCAGAAGGAACTCGGGGAGGACACAGGGGTTTATTTCATGATGTTCCATCATGAAGGGAAGTCAGGCAGGACTGGAGGCAGGAACAGAGGTAGAGATTGTGGATGAACGCTGGTTACTGGCTGGCTCCCTCGCTTTCTACCTAGGACCACCTACCCAGGAGTGGAACTGCCTCCAGCAGGCTGGGCGCTCCCACATCAAATATCAGCCAAAAATGCCCCCACAGATTTGCATATAGGCAATGAGATGGGGGCTTTTTTTTTCAATTGAACTTTCCTTTTCCCAGATGACTCTAGCTTGTGTTAAATTGACCAAAAATTTAAAATAAAATAAAATAAAATAACCAGCACAGTTGTGACTAGGGGGTGTGATGATGTTATTTGGGGCATGTTTGTGCAACTGCAGTAGGATAAATGCCTGTGCTCTGGGTCCTGGATGGGTCTCCAAGAGAACTGAACCAGTAAAAGGAACTGACCATAGGCATCTGGGATTTCTTTGACTCCTAGACGACCCCTACATCCTACGAAACTGAAGACAAATAGATCCCCAACCTGGTCTCCACATTTAGTCAGCTTAAGGAGATGCAGAAAAGGCTATAGGGGTCTGAGGATGCAATGAGAGAAACAGAGAAAGGCAGCAGGGAAGGAAACAGAAAATCTTGGATCTGTTTCGGGCCCGTTGCGTGCATGCCAAGCCTATATTTGAATGCTATTTGGCACGCATCTGCTTCCACGTGTTCTTCTTTTTGCATTCATTCAAGGGCTAAATTTATCCCACTAGAAGGGAAGGCATACTTGAGGAGGTGGGGAGAAAAAGTTGTAGACACAAAGGCGGCTGTCTGTTGGGGAGCCAGAAACACCAGGGAGCTCCCTGAAAAAAAAAAAAAAGGCAGGGATCCAGCACTCCAAGGGAACCTTCCCAAGACCCCGAGCACAGGTCTCAAGCTGGCCTGGCAATGGACAGCATCCAATGGCCTTCCTGTGTAGGAAAGGTGTGAGTGGGAGCCAGACTTCAGATCTGGAGAAAGTTCTCTGACTCTCGTGAGTTCCCAAGTCTGACCCAGCCCTTCTGCAGTTTTCCAGGCCTTTCCTGAACAGCAGTGTCCGTCCTCAGGATTGCTGATGAAGAACTGATTTCACTTTCACTGTTAGAAGTATTAGTGCAGTTTTAGGAGGAGCAGCTTGATAGGATGGGTGCTCAGAAGGAGAACGCTGTGTTCCAGCATTGGGGTGGAATTGAGTGCCCTGCAGCCATCACTGGGGAGAAGATGGCTGACCCATGCTGGAACTGGGGAGCCCCCTGGTGCTGCTTTGTGTCTTTTCTTCTTTGTGCTCGGTTTCCCACGTGGCTCTCTAACTCCTTACATGCCACTCACCCCAAAGCCAGCTCTTGTTATAGCGTCTTTGGAAATGGACAAGTCATTGCAACAGGTAGCTTTTCCTATGTGCAGTTCGTTCTCTAATGGGATTTCAGCCTTTCCCATAGAGCATACAGTGGCTTTCTGTCTGAACTCTGCCTCCATCTTTTGTGAGACATCCTTCTCTTTCTTAAAATGAGAAAGATAAGGGAAAGATGGATGGTCCCCAGGACTCTGGGGGGGGGGTATCCTTTGTTTTAGGCTCAACTAAGCCACCAAAGCATCTTGCCAGAGTTAACCCCATATTTGGCCTCCAGTTCACTCTCCTCCTCCCCAGAGAACTTGACACCTTCTTCTCTGTTTGTACCACTCCAAATTTGGTGCTTTCTCATACCACGAGCTATGCCTGGAATGCAGCCTCCCCCTCCCTCTTCTAGCTTTCCAAGTCTCCTCTTGTTAACTTCACAGAGTTCTCGAAATCCCACCCACTCAGGGTATGCCTGTTTGTCCCTTGGGGAAGAAGTGGTTATCCCGCCTAATTCCTAACATAATATGCCACTGGCAAAATGATGGCTCCACATGTCATGTCCTTCTTCCTAAACTCTAAAACTCATAGTCACAGCCTTGACGATCTTGTCGCACAAGCCACCGTGATGTTCATTTATAAGTAAGGAAGCTACTTAAGCTAGGAGAAGCCATGGATTAGAGAACTCTGGGAGAGAGGGGGGATTTCATGCCACAAAATGCATGTGGAAATGAGTTCTCTCTGTCTCTCTGTCTCTCTGTCTCTCTCTCTGTCTCTCTCTCTCTCTCTCTCTCTCTCTCTCTCTCTCTCTCTCTCTCTCATCTTTCTCTGTATGTGTGTGTCCTTCTACTTTCTTTTGATTAATTAAAAAAAAAAAACTCCATCCAAAGAGTGCCTCTACACTTTAAGGCAGGAACAGGATCCTGCTGTGACTGTTAGTAAGGACTGAGTTTTTTCCAAGTGCGGGCAGTATTTCCTGCATAATTCCTAAAGTTTCAGGAACTCTCTGAGTCCTTCCAAGCACATCTCTAGAAGGCCCATGGATTGCTGGTTTAAGAAGCTAACAAATGAACAAAAGTCTCTGCTCCAGAATGAAGCATATCAGAGGACAAGGACGATGGTGTTGTCACTAAGAACCTGGAAGCTCACCTTGGTCATTCATACAAGCGCATCAGAACACTGAGAAACTCCTGCTCAGCCCTATGGCCCCAGATCCAGCCAATGGGGACCAAGGGCTGTCTACTTATTGTCTGTGCACTAAGTGGGTCCTCCCTGCCACTGAAAGCTGCTGGCAGAGAAAGACAAGACATAGAAAAGAAAAGCCAGCAAATTCTCTCCCTCGGAAGTCTGCCTCCGCCTCTGCCAACTTCCTCCTAACCAAAGTTTCCTATCTCTTCCAGTCCACCCAACCTGGGGTCATCCAGGCTAGCCTTTTCTCTGCAGCTCCACAGAGCAGGGGACACTTCGCTTCGCTCTTACCTCCTAAGATTAGCTTGGAACTGTTTTCTGTTCTAAGTGGAAACAAAAATAAAACAAGAAGAGAGCTCGCTTAAATAAAACTGAGCGCGCTCATGACACGGTAATCACATGGCTTGTCCATATATCTCTCAACCAGTGTTAGGTTCTGCTTCATTAAGCACCATTATGAAGAACCTCCAGTGTTCACTAACTCTTTTCTAAAGGCTTGCCCAACTTCCCCCCACCCCAACCACTGTTGGGTGAAGTCATTTGACTTCCAGTTGGGGACTTCCAGCCAAAATTCAGAGCTTGATTCAAAACCATTGGGCTCTCTGCTTCCAAGGAAAACAGTCTGTCACTGAATTAAAGGCACTGTTAGCTTGGTTCAAGCCAAAACAAATGCAGCAGATTTTTCATTAATAAAGAGACAGCAGTCTTTCAAGGTGGTGACCTAATGAGGCAAGCAACAATGGTATCTGGTTTCAAAACCCCAGCCCTCACCAACCTCAGAGCAGCCTTGAGATTTCACACTTTCCCTCTGAGCAAAGAAAAACTCAACACTCGATAATCCCATTATTTATAAAACTATGTAGCAGCCCTAGTCTACAAAAGCCAGATATTTGATAAGAATATGGCCATGGGAGTGGACTGGGCAAAAGCATGTGGTTGCCCTTTTACTTTAACAAGAGTCAAACTAGGGTGTTTTTTTTTTTTATGAGTTGTCATAAGACAGAGACAAATTGACTCAAATAAAAATCTGAGTTTGCAATTATTTTTCTAAATGAAGTAAAAGCTTGAACTGAAGAGTCGATAAAGTATTTTGCAATGGAGTAGAAAAATTAATTTCATATGCATGTGGTACTATGTCCCTGGGTCCACTCTAAGTGCCCAACCAATGTTAACTAGTGAAATCTTCATAACATCCCTAGGAAGACAACACTGTTTTTATTTATCCCCATTTTCCGGAAGAAGAGATTGAGGCACAGACGGCCTGTGCTGGTCCAGCTTCTACACGCATGTGTTATCGTATCAGATGCTGAGCTGGCTACAAGGATATGCTTTGTGAGACTAAATGTTGGAAACATCCAGCTTCCTCTTGAAGCACTTCACCAGTTCCGAGGAATAACATTTCAGAAAGCAGTCAACTGAGTCAACATCTCCCACCCTTTCCTTCCATCCTCTCTTCTCCTCCCCTGCCTCCCTCCTTTCTACCATTCCTCCTCTCATCTTGGCATACATATTGGGCTTATACTTTATATGAGGAAATTTGCTGGAAATCAGTGGTCCCCCCCCACCCCACCCCCACCCCCCGGGAAAGGAGACAGTGGCCCAAAGCAGAGAGATCCGTCCCACTATAGTGTAGTGACAGTTATCTTAGCTTCAGGGACTTTCTGAAGAAAACATACACAGGAAAGGGAGGGAGTGGCTACTTTAGGTGTGTGAGGAGGACTTGGCTAGAGGGGGCGTTGACGTCATGTAAGCACTGAGGGGAAGGTGTTCAGGTTGAGGGACCATACGGCTGTGCTTCGGATAATGGACAAGCGGCAAGGAGTCCATCGTGGCAGGACAGAGGGAGCAGGGGAGGCGGGTGGGACAGGAAGCCATTGAGTGGCTGAGCTGAACTCAGGCCTTCTGAGGGGTGGTACAGGTTAGGGGGTGAAGTGTGGTACCTGGCTGACAGATGGGAGGAAGGAAAGCGGGGGACAGGCATGGAGATCTGATAGAGACTCCTGAAGAAATCGTTGGAGCTGGGTGTCCTGGTGGGCGAAACAGTGGCAACCTGTGGAGCTCCTGTCATCCATAGCAAAAGGGACTCCTAGCAAGTGTGTGACAGTAAGATGATAGGGGCCACGGTGAGGGCCAAATGTGTACCAATAGAACTGGTGCCTGAAGCTCCAGGAAACCTCACCTTTGCTTAAAGGAGAAAAGGCAAGGAGAATACAGGGGACATGGGAGAAACAACAGGGATGTCAGGAGTTCAAACCACGGCTTGGATGCTTACAGAGCGCAGAGTAAACCCTGG